>NC_138202.1:181176323-181363823 GCF_964194415.1 Vipera berus | reverse complement strand
GAAGAAACCCTCTCCCACTGGTAAGCTAGTATTGTATATATAAACAGGAAGAAAACCCCACACTCAATTGCACTGAAGATGTTACACATCCAGAAAACTCTCTGAAATGGAGCAATGCTGGGCAGTGTAGGAAAAAGAAGCATATGCTGTGAGGTGTTCATTGCTCATGTGGCACCATTTCCTGAAGGGAACAAAATCCCTTTTCAGATCTGGACGGAAGCACTAAAAATTTGGAAGCACTAAAAATGCCCAGAAAACTCACCCCTAAGCAAGCCCGCTGGTCCCAGCACTTTCACCGATTCTGTTTCACACTCAAACACTTGCTGGGGGGCAAGACTTCCTGGCAGGTGCCCTGTCTTGCATGCCTCAATATAACAGCACGTGAGCCACCGTTTCTAAACCACTCATGCCTGAACCACAATTAGCAGCTCCAGTAACCACCAGGGCCCAAGATGCAAATGGTTAGCCAAATTGTAATCGAATTCTGGAAAACCTTAGAAACAGATGAATGGTTCCAGAAAAATAAACACATGTGCACAATCAAAGACTGCCATGGGTGGGGGAGAAGTTATATATGCCAACCACCCAGAGAGTCACTTTCATGTAGCTGTGCCATGATACAAAACCCTCCTCACAGAAAGAGAGGGTCCACAAATGTCACATTAGAGCACCCAAACTGTTAAAAAGGTTTCATACAGAATATCCCAACAAACCCGACTAACCTCTATACATATTTTGTTTCCTCTACAAGTGGATCTCTCCTATTTTTAAGGGGTCAGGATGTCAGAACCCATTCCTATTTCATTTCTATCTATCCCCTCTGACCCAAAATCAAATCTCACCTCTCCCTGGGTTCTGCCATACTCCCAAAGGGGAGGGGGGATGTGCCCATGGATTTAAAACCATGGATGCTACCATTCCAAGGATTAATATTTTGCAACACTTTTATCTGTGAAGTTTCCAACGGATGAGCTCTTCAAAGGAATCTGAGGCATTGTTTACCTTAAAAGTTTTTTATTAGAGCCCTATAACATCAGCAATACTTGCTGAAAGCTGGAATCTGAATTCCCCTCCCCTTAGCACAATAATATTAAACACAATTCTCCTCCATTTATTGCTGTCATTAATCACATTTTCCAATTATTTTGAAGTCTCAGTTTTCCCTTCTGTTAGACAACAAGCAAAATTCTTATCTTCTCTTATTTCAAAACAGCCTTGAGAGACATTCTTCCTCCTCCTCCCAGCATCAACTGATTCTAGCTCTAAAAGTAACACACAAGTTTTAAATATGAAATAGTTGCTTCTTCATCTTTTGTCAAAGCAAGAACATCCAATGTTAGCAGTGTTGACATTATTTTTCCATAAATATCATTTTGGTTAAAAAGAGAAAGAAGAAAAGATACAGTAGAAAAACAGAAGAAAACATATTCTGCCCCTGAACAAAATTTCATGAATGAGATACTGAGATTATAAACTAAATATTTAAAGGTCAGGAAACCCTAAGTCAGGGATAGGCAACCTTGGCTCTTTTATGACTCATGGACTTCAACTCCCAGCTATGCTGGCTCAGGAATTCTGGGAGTTGAAGTCCATGAGTCATAAAAGAGCCAAGGTTGCCTACCCCTGCCCTAAGTTAATGGATTCCAAAATGCATTTAATTGTTAAAATAACATTGAATTATTACAAGAGAGATAGATTATATTGATCCATTACAAATATAAGCAGGGATTACTCACCACAAATATATATCTGAATTCCCTTTTTTTCTTTGAAATGAGATTTCAGATTGCAGATAAGAAATGTTAGCCTTTTAAAATTTGTCTTTCCTTGTAAACAATCTGTATAGTATAGGAGATTGTTTTACTTTGTCACTGTTCTACTCATTGTCAGAAGCATGAAATGAAAGAGATTTTTAGTTTTTCTAACTTCATGGATCCCATAAATCCCTATAGGACATCTATTTATTCTACATTGGCTCAAAAGCTCAAGCTATGTAAGGAAAACAGGCTATATGTCTCTGAAACTGAACTTAGAAGCACCTGAAGAACTGCGCACAATATCCTAAGATCCAAAACCCATGATAAAAAAATAAAATCTAAGAAGTCCTGTTTTATAACATATTTTCTTTAACATTTAAGAAATATTTTAAGTGTTTTTTGGTTTCAGAGAAATGACTGTCTACCAGCAAATTAATAATGAATTTCAACAGGACTAGCATGCTTAATCTTTCAATGTGTAGTAATGATTCATTTTTAAAATCAGAGAGACAGAAAGATTTTACCTGTAAGAAGTGCAAAACATGTTTAACTCTAAACAACCATTTGCTATATTTTGAGCTCAAACCAATATGTTCAGCCTTAGATCAAAATTTGATTGTTTTGAGTGACATAGTAAAGATAAAGAAACAAATATATAAATATTTAGGGGCCCTATTAGAGACCAATTCTCAAGATTTTCTTATCATCAATTGCTTTGTATTCAAGTGTCAATATTTTCCTTGGGAAGCTGCATTTGCACAAGCAGCACACATGTGCACAAAACCATCCCTCCTCCCCTGCCCTGCCACTGCTACTGCTACCCCATAGAGCTAGAAAGTTTGGGGACCACTGCTTTAATAGATGATATCAATTTAGTTTCAACTCAGCCATACGGTCGATTCATCAACTATATGCTGGTCCCAAGCCTGGATAAATGGGGAGGGTTAGGGAAAGCAATGATGAACTGTAAAAAAAATCTCACCAGAACACTTTATGGCAATAGCTCAGCATGACTCAGCTATGGATACCAACAGCAGACCATACAAGGTTGGATGGTAGCCTGCAGGCTACTGGAGAAGAAAAAGGGCTAGCATGGGTTTGTCAAAAACAGATCATGCCAGACAAACCTTATTGCATTCTTTGACCAAGTGACAAAACTAGTGGACCAGAGGAATGCTGTAGATATAATTTACTTGGACTTCAGTAAGGCATTTGATAAAGTAGATCACAACCTACTACTTGATAAGATAGAAAAATGTGGGTTAGATAGCATCACCACCAGATGGATTCGTACAGTAGCTGGCTGACAGGCCATATTCAGTGTGTGGTCCCCAATGGAAATGCATCCACATGGAAGGAAGTGTGTAGTGGGGTGCCCCAGGGCTCTGTTCTGGGCCCAGTGCTCTTCAACATCTTCATCAACAATTTGGATGAGGGGATAGATGGGGAACTCATCAAATTTGCAGATGACACCAAGCTGGCAGGAATAGCCAATACTCCAGAAGATAGGCTTAAGATATAGGAGGATCTGGACAGACTCGAACACTGGGCACTATCTAACAAAATGAAATTCAATTGTGAAAAAGTAAGGTTCTACATTTAGGCAGGAAAAATCAAATGCACAGGTATAGTATAGGTGGTACCTTGCTCGATAGTAATAACTGTGAGAGAGATCTCGGAGTCCTAGTGGACAATCACTTAAATATGAGCAAGCAGTGTGCTGCAGCTGCCAAAAAAGCCAACACAGTGCTAGGCTGCATTAACAGAGGGACAGAATCAAGATCAAGTGAAGTACTAATACCACTTTACAATGCTTTGGTAAGGCCACACCTAGAATACTGCATCCAGTTTTGGTCACCACGATGTAAAAAAGATGTCAAGACTCTAGAAAGAGTACAGAGAAGAGCAACAAAGACGATTGGGGGAGTGGAGGCTAAAACATATAGGGAACGGTTGCTGGAATTGGGTATGTATTGGGTATAAATGTAACTAAATAAATAAATAAAATGTGTAGTTTAATGAAGAGAAGGGTGAGGGGTGACATGATAGCAGTGTTCCAATATCTCAGGGGCTGCCACAAAGAAGAGGGACCCAAGCTATTCTCCAAAGCACCTGAAAGCAGGACAAGAAGCAATGGATGGAAACTAGTCAAGGAGAGAAGCAACCTAGAACTAAGGAGAAACTTCCTGACAGTTAGAACAATTAACCAGTGGAACAACCTGCCTCCAGAAGTGGTGAATGCTCCAACACTGGAAGTTTTTAAGAAGAGACTGGACAGCCATTTGCCTGAAATGGTATAGGGTTTCCTGCCTGAGCAGGGGGTTGGACTAGATGACCTCCAAGGTCCCTTCCATCTTCTTCTTCTTCTTCTTCTTCTTCTTCTTCTTCTTCTTCTTCTTCTTCTTCTTCTTCTTCTTCTTCTTCTTCTTCTTCTTCTTCTTCTTCTTCTTCTTCTTATTATTATTATTATTATTATTATTATTATTATTATTATTATTATTATTATTATTATTATTATTATTATTATTATTATTATTATTATTATTTAGCAGTCATTGGTTTTATGATGTTGTTGGAGGAAAGCCTTTGGGAAGCCCAAAAAATGATGGTGCCCATGACAAAAGAGGTCATCTATATCAAATTGGAACATGGAATGTTAGAGGAATGTTCCTTAGGAAACTCAAAACTGTAAAAAGAGAAATGATTAGAGTATCAATGATTTACACTGGACAGGTATCAATGAGTTACACTGGACAGGCAGTGGTCAGTTGAAATCAGATGAGTTTGTGGTTTATTTTTCTGGAAATGATATCATCAGATGAAAAGGAGTTGTATTCTATGTAAGCAACGTGTGTTGAGTGCATACAGAGATTGCATAATGTCTACCCAATTGAAATTGAAATTTTTTACAGTGAGCTTCAATGTGCTCTCAAGCAAAAAGCAAAAAGGATATTTTGTATATTATGGGTGATTTCAATGCAAAGGTAGGCCAAAGAAAAGTTGCAAGAATAGTAGGCAAGTTTGGGCTAGGTGAACAGAATGAAGCTGGAGATCCCTTAATGCAATTTTGCAGGAAAATCGTCTCAGCATAATGAACACATGGTTTATTCAACACAAGCAATGTTTATACACATCAACACTACCAAACAGAGAACACCAAAATTGGATAGATTTCAACAATGCTGGAAAGGTTTAGTTGCATCTGTTAAGACACTTCCTGGCATTGATTATAGCTCAGACCATCAGCTATTAGTAGCTAAACTGAAGCTCAAACTGTGCAAAGTGAAAAAAGGTACTATCCCCCAAATTCAATGTGAACAACATCTCATCTATGTATACCACAAAAGTTAAGGATAGGTTTGAACCATTGCATTTAGAAGGGAAAGATCCAAATGACCAGTGGTGAGAGATCGAAGGTAAAATTTTGGAAATTGCTGGAAAGAATGTGTCATGCCAAAAAACAAAGAGAACAAATAAGTGGCTATCTAATGACATCATCAAAATAGCTAATCAGTGAAGGGCAGCCAAAGCCAAAGTTAATAAGGATGAAGTTAAAAAGTTGAATGAAATTTTCCAACATGAAGCCAGAAAAGACAAAAACAGGCAATGGGAGGAGCAGTGTCAACATCTGAAAGAAGCTAACAGGAAGGGACATACTAAGGCCATGTTTGCTATAATAAAAATGATGTGATCCAGCTTTTCAGCATGGCAAGAAACTGTTAAAAACTGCAATGGGGATGTTCTAAGGGACCAGCAGAATATTAAGAACAGGTAGAAAGAATATACAGACTGACTCTATAGCAGTTTACTTTCAAGATGACAACAATGACAGCTCAATTAATAAAGAATCAAACATCTTGAAAGAAGAAGTAGAATGGGACATAGAGAAATTGCAGAACTGGAATGCCCAAGGTATTGATGGAATAGCTACAGAATTACTAAGACCAGTGCCAGTTAATAACATCACAGCCCTGTGTCAAGAGCTATGGACTGCATGTCAATGGCCTCAGGACTGGAAAAGACTTATTTTTATCCCAGTAGTAAAGAAAAGCAGTGCCAGAGACTGTTCCAACTATTTCATGATTGCATTGATTTCTCCTGAAAACAAGAATCTGTTAAAAATAATTGATCAGAGGCTATAGAATGTCATTGATCAAGAGTTATCTGATTTACAAGCTGGCTTTAGAAAGGAGTGTGGCACTTGAAATCACATTGCCAGTATTAGATGGATTATGGAAAAGGCACATGAATATTGAAAGAATCTATATATGTGTTTTGGGGCACAATGGCTCAGCAGTTCAAGATGCTGGGCTTCAGCTGGAAAGTTGATAGCCTAGGTTCAAGATCCAAGTGCCATGTGATTGGGTGAGCTCCCATTCCTGCCCCAGGTCCTTGCCCACCTAGCAGTTAGAAAGCATGCAAATATGAGTAGATAAATAGGTATCACTTTGGTGGGAAGTAACAGCATTCCATGTTCCTTGGTATTTATTTATTTATTTGTTTGTTTGTTTTTATAAACCGCCCTTCTCCCGAGGGACTCGGGGCGGTGTACAGAGTAAGATAGGCAACAAAACGAAACAGTATTGAAAACAATAATCAGAACAAAACAAACTGGGACCCCAATTAGAGCTATCAGAGCTATCAGGCCAGGCCGGACTGCTGGAATAAGTAAGTCTTTAAGTCGCGCCGGAAGGTGCGGAGGTCGGGGGCCATCCGGATTTCAGTTGGTAAGCAGTTCCAGAGGGCTGGCGCACCCACTGAGAATGCCCTCCCCCTGGGCGCCACAAGCCGACATTCCTTGAGCGGTGGCACCCTGAGGAGGCCCTCTCTGTGGGAGCGCACAGGGCGGTGGGGTGTTGACATTGGCAGAAGGTGCTCCCGTAGGTAGTCCGGACCCATGCCATGTAGGGCTTTGTATGTCATTGTTAGCACCTTGAACTTCACACGGAAGGCAACCGGAAGCCAGTGCAGCGCACGGAGGAGAGGTGTGATATGGGAGTATCGGGAGGCTCCCAAAAGTGTCCGTGCTGCTGCACTTTGCACCAGTTGAAGCTTCCGAGTGGATCTCAAGGGCAGCCCCATGTAGAGAGCGTTACAGTAGTCTAGGCGAGAGGTCACAAGGGCATGGGTGACTGTACGTAAGGCATCCAGGTCCAGATAAGGCAGTAGTAGGCGCACCAGTCGAACCCGGGAGAAGGCCCCCTTGGTCACAGCTCCTATGTGATCTTCCAGGGAGAGCTGTGAGTCTAGGAGGACACCCAGGTTGCGGGCCCTATCAGCAGGGGGTAGTAACTTGTCCCCGATGTTAAGGGATGGGATGCTCTGAGTATCCTGGCTTGCCGGTACGTACAGCCATTCAGTCTTGTCCGGGTTCAGTTGAAGCCTGTTCCTCCCCATCCATTCCCGGACTGCTTTCAGGCAGCGGGACATCACGTCGAGGGCATCACTGATGTTGTTTGGAGTTGAGATGAAAAGCTGGGTGTCATCAGCATACTGATGGTACCCTACTCCAAAGCTGCGAATGATCTCACCCAGCGGTTTCATGTAGATGTTGAACAGGAGAGGCGAGAGGACCGACCCCTGAGGGACTCCGCAAACGAGAGGCCTCGGGGTCGACCTCTGTCCCCCTGCCAGCACCGACTGCGAGCGACCTTGGAGAAAGGAGGAGAACCAACGCAGAACCGTGCCTCCCACTCCCAGTCCCCTGAGGCATCGCAGCAAGATACCATGGTCGATGGTATCAAAAGCCGCCGAAAGGTCTAATAAGACTAGGACAGAGGAATGGCCCCTGTCCCGGGCTCTCCAGAGATCATTCATCAGAGCGACCAATGCCGTCTCCGTGCTGTAGCCCGGCCTGAAACCCGATTGGTACGGGTCTAGATAAACCGCTTCATCCAGGACCTGAGGAAGTTGGTGCGCCACCACGCTCTCAACAACCTTCGCAAGGAAGCGAAGATTGGAGACTGGACGAAAGTTATTCAATGAGGATGGGTCCAAGGTGGGCTTCTTGAGGAGAGGTCTCACCACCGCCTCCTTCAAGGCAGTGGGGAAGTGACCCTCACTCAGAGAAGCAGAGATGACCGCCAGGAACCAGCCTCGTGTCCCTTCTCGAGCTGCATAAGCCAGCCAGGAAGGGCACGGGTCCAGTAAGCATGTGGAGGAGCTCAACCTCCTCATAATCCTGTCCACTTCCTTAGGAGTCACAGGATCAAATTCCTCCCAGATGACGTCGACAAGACTGTCCATGTCTTGTTCTTCCAACTCAGCCCAGTTGGAGTCCAGGCCGGTTCGAATCCGAGCAATTTTATCCAGCAGATATTGACCGAATTCCTCGGCTCGACCCTGCAAGGGTTCCTCCCTCACCTCTTGGTTCATTAGGGAGCGAGTCACCCTGAACAAGGCAGCCGGGCGATTATCTGCGGACGCGATGAGGGTGGAAAAGTAGTTGGATTTTGCCACCCTTATCGCAGCGAGATAAGACCTGGTGAGGATTCTTAATCGCAATCGGTCGGATTCAGATCGACTGGATCTCCAACGGCTCTCTAGGCCCCGTCTCCGACGCTTCATCTCCCGGAGCTCTGCGGTGAACCATGGGGCTCGCTGGGATCTGCGCCGGGTCAAAGGCCGCAAGGGTACAACTCGGTCCAGAGCCTCCGTGGCTGCCTTTTCCCAGGCTTCCACTAAGGCATCCGCCGAGCTGTGAGCAGGGAGTGCATGTGCATCCCCAAGCGTTGTCTGGAACCTATCAGGGTCCATTAGGCGCCTAGGGCGATACCATCTGGTTGGCACCGTGCACCCACGGCGGGGGGTGGCAAAGGGGAAGTCTAGCCGCAGGAGGTGGTGATCGGTCCATGACAGGGGCGTAACAGTCGTGGCACCCCCACCGATATCATCACGCCACCGTCCAGACAAGAACACCAAGTCTGGGGTGTGGCCTCTCTCATGAGTCGGTCCAGTAATTATTTGCGACAGGTCCATGGCCGCCATGGAAGCCATGAACTCCCGAGCCAGTTCGGACGATCCTCCCAGGGATGGTAGGTTAAAGTCGCCCAAGACCATGAGTTTTGGGAATTCAACCACCAACCCTGAGAGGACATCGAGTAGCTCGGGCAGGGCTGCCGCTGCACGATTAGGTGGTAGGTACGCCAGCAGCAGGCCCAACTGCGCCCCCGGGCCGTATCTCAGTAGGAGAGACTCACACCCGACCATCTGAGGGACGGTGGTCTCTCGCGGGCTAAGGGATTCCCTGATGATAACTGCCACTCCCCCGCCCCTCCCATGGGTCCGAGGCTGGTGCAGCACCTGGAAACCTGGCGGGCAGAGGTCAACCAGAGGGACACCACCCTCTGGGCCCAGCCAGGTTTCTGTGATGCAAGCCAGGTCCGCATGCTCGCTCTCCACTAGGTCACGAACGAGGTGAGCCTTGTTAGCTACGGACCTGGCATTCAGGTAGACCAGCCTTAGCATAGGAGGCTGCACACCTTCGCTCCCGGGTCCTCTGGGGAAGTACAGAGGGTCGGAGCGTCTCACCGCTTGTACAGAGCGGAGATGACACTCCCGGTGACGATGCGGCCCTCTGTTTGTGCACCTTCTGCCGTTCCCCACCATCCTGGGAATAGGCTGTTCGTCAGTACGCCACTGGGTATTATCGGCGACTGGTCCTCGTTTTTCACCATCGCGAATGGTCGTAGGCCTGGCCTGCATTATGGTAGCTGGAAGGCCTGCCTTTCCCGAGCAACCATAGTCTTCTCCCACCCCCCTCCCTAGCCCTACAAAAAACTTAACTAAGAACTTAATCAGGGGCCTCTTGTTGGACTTGTGCTGGAGGCCCCTGATCCTACCCGGATGACCACAGAAAGTGTCTTTGGACAATGCTGGCTCTCTTGGCTATGAAATGGAGATGAGCACTGCCCCCAGAGTCAGAAACAACTGGACAGATGAAACCTTTACCTTATATGTGTGTTTTATCAATTACAGGAAAGCTTTTGACTATGTAGAACACAGTAAGCTATGAGTAGCTTTGTATGATCTTGGTCAAACTTATCATATCACTTACACTGATCAGGAAGCAACATCTCTATGGAGATGCAGATTGGTTCAGGATCAGTAAGAGAGTTAGACAGGAATGTATATTATCACCATTCTTCCTCAATCTGTATGCTGGAGTGATAATGTGGAAATTAGATCTGGAACTGCCTGATGTTGGAGTGAAGATTGGGGAAAGAAGCATAATTAATTTCAGGTACACAGATGATACAATACTATTGGTTGAAAATAAGGAAGACCTGGGAAAAATAATCTGGAAAATCAAGGATGAAAGTGAAAAAAATTAGAACTGAGTTTTAACATCAGGAAAACAAAAATAATGGCAACTGCAGATGGACATGAGATGTTTAAAATTAACAAAGGGGAAATTGAATTAGTTCAAGAATTTATCTTCCTTGGATCCAAAATGTTCACGATGGCAATTCTACTCCTGAAATTAATGCAGAATAACCTTAGGCCACTCTGCAATTGTTCACATGAATAATACCTGTCAAAGTAGATATATTGATATAAATACAAAAAGCATGATAGTTAGAGCAATAGTCTTCCCTATAATGATGTATGGGTGTGAGAGTTGGACACTATAAGAATAGCTGATCAAAGAAGAATTGACGCCTTTGGAATATGGTGCTGGCATAAATTATTGCATACACCATGGACAGCCAGAGCAACCAACAGAGAGATGCTGAATCAAATAAAACCACACACATCATTAGAAGTCACAATCACAAGACTACATCTAATTTATTTTGGCCATGTCATGTGTGCAAATTCCTTAGAGAAGTCAGCGGTGCTAGGAATGTTTGTGGTATAAGAAGAAGGGGCCACCAAAGAACAAACTGACTTAATAACATAAAACCTGATACAAAAATGAACATCCAGCAACTGAAAGAAGCTGTGTTTGACAGCATGGAGCAGCAGCATGGAGAGCACTTACTTATAAAGTCACCAGGAGTTGGACATGACCTAATGGTTAAAACAACAGCAACAACAATTTATTTTTCACCTTTCTATTTCCATAACTTTCCAGAGTTAGCCTGCAATATTGCATTCTAATTATTTCACCACCAGGGCTCCTGGTGCTTCATATGTACTGTATTTTGCCATCATTTTCCTAAATATTCATTAACCACTGTTAGTGGTTCTTTACTGTTTCTGCATTTCCTGTTGCCATCTGCTAGGTTATGATAATAGACAGGTGGAAATTGTGTCAAAAACAGAGAGGCATTTGGGACTTCTATTTGTTTTCTGCAAGGAACTGTACTTTGCCATGGCTGAGATGGTAGAAAAAAGAACTGAACACGTTGACCTTTCTTGATCTCCTCCCCTCATGGCCCAACTGGATTATTCTATCTTATTTTCTCTCCATTTGGGTCATTAAAAGCCATTGTTATTGGCTGCTTTATTTAGCTCATGATTGCTATATTAACTGACAGAACCTCTCCAAATTTCTAGAGAGTATCTTTTCACCACCTTTGCCTCTGGAGATGCCGCGGATTGAATTGGGGACCTTCTGAATGCCAAATATACTTTGTAATTCATTTATAGCCTTTCACTTCACGTTAACCACAGTCAGATGCTGTAGGCCTTAGAAAATGCTCTCCAGTCATGCCTCTAACCTGATTCACTACAATATTACTGCCTGCATGGATTCCAAGCCCAATGACATGCTTGTCACATTACTTCACATGGAATGCACTTCAACAGAAGGCAGTTCATGCAGCTACCTACAAATCATTGACAGTTGAATAACTGACTTAACAAAACACCTTATGTGTGAATCAGCCTTAGGTGAGGAGAAAAATGTTTGTGTCCGTGCGAGTGTGTCAGCCTGATTACAAAATAGACTCAAACTGGGAAAAAACAGGATTAATAATCTTTCAGACTTTTTGTATTTTAATTCCTTATATATCTTGGCCCATTCCTAAGTCTGGAATCACAACCTTTTAAAAAAAGACATTATACATATGTTTGAGGGAAAGGTATGGTTTAAGTCTTATGTTTGATAGATTAATTATATGTTCACTATTTTAATAACTACCATCATGAAGGCAATACAAGTGAGGCTAGAGTAGCTCACTGCTCCAAGAGATGTAGCAGAGAAAATTAGCATTACAGGCTCAGAGAAGGTACAAAGAAAACTACTAAAACTCCAAGCTCCAGAAAGAAGTGTAAAGATGAGCATAACAATTACCTGAGTTGAAGAGAAATAAATAAATGTATAAGGTAGAGACCTGCACTTACTTGCTGTAAAAGCGAGAGATAATGAAGATGGTTTCTGTTAGCTAGCTCTGATAGAGTTATAAATGACAATCATTAGCTACCCAACTAAGATGGACAGGTAATGAGTAATATTACAGGTGAGAGAGAGAAAAAAGAGAGAGAGAGAGAGAGAAAGAGAGAGGGGTGGGTGGGCGTGGGGGGGATAGGGGGGCTGAGGAGGGAGGTGAAAATTGGTAATATGTGTTAGACTCTGCTTTGATTTTTAACCTGTAGAGGTTTTAAAGTTTATCTTTAAATCATCTAGTTAAGCAGCTTTGAGGTTTCTAATAATAGATGTAGTTTTCTTGTCTTAATTTTTAATTGTTCATTTCAAATGAATGGAATACGTGCTATTCATATTTCATGTTTTTACTTTTTTCCTGTTTTCTCTCCCCCCCCACCTTCATTATTTGAAGAGCAGGCAATAAACCTGACCAACATGTAGTTAACAAATGAATGCACAGCATTTGATTTTTCATGTTTAATTTTCAACACAAGTGAAATGTGTAAACTGGCCAAGTCTTAGATATGCCAAGTCTTAGAAGTGACAACTTCGATTTACAGTACAGCTATTATAGATCTGCTGATGTGTACAATTCTCACAAATATAATTTACCACGTGGGACTAGAAGTGCAATCAGAACATTTAAGAATTGGGCGGGGGGGGATATTTCAATGTGCATACAAATGTCCATTTCATTGAAAAAAGTGCAGCAGCAACAATTTTTAGATGCATATGACACTAAAGGCAAAGGATGTGCTGAGGTGTATTCAAATGAATATGCAATTCATGGATGCAGTTCTTATACATATATAAAGATACTTCATAGTATTTCTGTAGACATGCATAATTATGAAGGGGGGGAATCTACGTATTTTACATAACCTGCCATTTCTACTAAACGGAAGTCATTAGAGATAATTTAAGGCAATAGGAACATTGTGTGTGATGTTTATGTGCAAATATACTGTATGTGAACAGTGCCTTAAAAGAAAATGGTCGTCCAATGGATAATATATGCTGTCCGCTCAAAATTACAGATTAAACTGACATGATATCAATGTCTTACAGTGATGCTACATTTTCATTATTAACCATACTACTCTGATAAAGCTTATTCATTTCATGCTTTGAAAGGGCCTAGAAACAAGGAGAGTGAATTCTAGGTCAACTTTAGTCAGAAGAACCAGATGGGTGACCTTCTCTCTGAGCCCAACCCATCTCACAGAGTTGTTGTAGTGATGGAGAAAATAGGTGGCAGGTATCTTCACTACCTTGAGAAGAAAATGTCTCTTATACTGAATGGGTTATTGCTTGGGTCATCAAGGACTGCAACAGATGTTAGAAAACCTGAGCATATCAACAACTGTGCAACAGAACTCGGGAGCTATGGCTGAGCCAGGGATTAGCCTTGTAGGATTACTGGAAAAAGAACAACTACAGAAAGACACAAGTATACTGTGTTTGAAAATCACGCCATTAAGGCCTACTACTGTAAATTAAAACCAACAAAGTGGACTACATAAAGTGAATTTTTGTACTATAGAAAAGAATGAATTCTGACTCAAAATATTATTGAACAATGATTAGTAGATCAAAGGAGATTCATTTTCAGAAATAAAATATTCAGGGATGAAGAACTGGAAGAGATTCAGAAAAAAATGTGAAAATGAAAGCCCACAAAACAGAATTACCAAATAACCAAATTGGAAGGGACCTTGGAGGCCTTCTAGTCCAACCCCTTGCTTAAACGGGTGACTCTATACAATTCCAGACAAATGGCTCTCCAGTCTCTAATTAAAAGCTTCCAGTGATGAAGCACCCACAGTTTCTGGAGACAAGCTGTTGTACTGGTTAATTGTTCTTACTGACAGGAAATTTCTCCTTAATTCTAGGTTGGATCTCTCTTTGATAAGCTTCCATCCATTACTTCTTGTTCTGCCATCAGGTGCTTTGGAGAATAAGTTCATCCTCTCTTCTCTGAGACAGATACTAGAAGACAGCTATCATGCCCTCCCCTCTATCATTCTCATCAATAGGTTAAATATACCTAGCTCCCTCAATCATTCAACATACAATTTAGCCTCCAAACCCTTTATCATTTTTGTTGCTCTTCTCTGCACACATCTTTTTTGTATCATGATGACCAGAACAGTTCACTTTATTCCAAGTGTGACCTGACTAGTACATTATAAAGCAGTATTATCACTTCTCATGATCTTGATGCTATCCCTCTGTTGATGCAGCCCTGGATTGCATTAGATTTTTGGCAACTGCAACACACCATCTGGTGGTGATGCTGTATATCCCAGTTTTCTATATTACCACGAAGTAGGCTTTGGACTACTTTGTCAAATGCCTTATGTAAGTCCAAGTATATTATGTCCACAGCATTTCATTCATCCACTGATTTCATCACTTTATCAAAGAAGACAATAAGGTTTGTCTGGCATGATCTGTTTTTACAAACCCATGCTGGCTTTTGTAGTCATTTTGCTCATTTCTAGATGCTCACATATCTGTTGCTTGATTATCTTTTCCATGATTTTCCCAGCTTGATGTCAAGCTGATTGGTCTGTAGTTTCCTGGATCAACTTTTTCCCCATTTTTGAAGATTGAAACCACAACAGGTCTTTTCCAATCCTCTGGTAGTTCCCCTGTGCTCCAGGAGCTTTGAAAGGTTACATTCAGTGACTCCAAGATCACATCTGCCAACTCCTTCAGAACCCTGGGATGTAAACCATATGTCCCAGGTGATTTGTACTTGTCCTGGGTGGGTAGGTGTTCTGTTACCAATTCCTTGCCTATTTTGACCTGCACTTTGCATCTGTCTTCACACACAAGGGAAAACTAATCTAACCTATCAAAAGTAGCACTGTTTCGGAAAGAGGCAAAAGAAACAGTAGATTATATATAGCTCATGCAAGAAAATCACACAAATTGATTATAAACAATGAGATAACACAGTCACAAAAATATTCACTGGAATATCTGTAAAAATTATCATGTGCCACTAATGAAAAGTTGGTGACAACATAGAATTTAAAAAGTAGTAAAAAAAATGAGCAAGTTGGGATGTGTGGAATTTCAAAATACAAACTGATAAAATCTTGACTGAAAAGAAGAAAGTATGAAAAACTGATTTGGCAATACCAGGTATAGCAGAAAAATTGTAAAAAGTGGAGAAGATCACAAAGTACCAAGATCTGAAAATCAAAGTTGAAAGATTATGGCATAAACTAATTATGGTGGTCCCAGTGGTTACTGGCACACTAACCAAAAAAACTTGGAGCACTTGTCAATTACAAAAGGTCATACTGCTTGGATCTGCATATACACCACACTGATCATTGTGACTACTTAATCCATGGGAAGAACTAAATGCATACAAAGGCCAAAAACAGCTGAACAACTGGCAGCCGATTATAGATTTTTATGCATGTAATAATAAAAGTCTGGATAGTGGACGTGATGGTACCTGGTGACAACAGAAGAGAAGATAAAGAAGAGGAGAAAATCATAAATAAAGACCTGCAAATATAATGACTATGGCAAAATAAAGGTAATGTGAATAGTAAAAGGTGCCTTGGGTGTAATTCCAAGATGTCTGGAGCATCACCTATAGACATTGTCAGCATTGACAAAATCACAATTAATCAATTGCAAAAGGCAGCTTTACTTGGAACAGCTTACATCCTATGATGACATCTTTAACACCATCAGACTGTAATATCTGCCTATCCCAGCAACTTGGGAAGGACTCAATAGGTGGATAAAAATGCCAGATCCAGTCTGAACATCTGGCTGACTCTGTGACCAATCATCATAATAATAATAATAATAATAATAATAATAATAATAATAATAATACTATTATGGATCCTTGGCAAGCTCACAAAGTTTGATTTTTTTTCATTCCAGTTCTCCCTAGATATGCATAAATATTCTGTAAGTGACAGATTTAATGTAAATTCAACATTAAAGTCTCTAGCATCGTCAAGCAGAATATATAGTACAAAATCAAGTATTTAATTCTGGACCAATTCAGATTTTTTTTAAAATAATAATAATAAGGTGTGTGTGGTAGCATAAATGGACCGGTGGAAAATTAAGTCCTGCAAGACTATGAATTTCACTAGAGTTCTCACTTTTTCTCAGTTATTCCTAAATCAATGCTCCACTCTAGCTAGTTTTACTGTCAAACTAGCTGTCAGGGTGGTAATTCAATGAAAACCTGGGACCAAAACATTAACACTTTAGTGATCTTCAAAGGGTTATATCAGTATTTCCTTTAAAATCCTTTCTCGGCAACTGGATCATACAGTACTGCTCTCCATCCATCCTTGAGTCAGCAGAAAACTATAAAACTATACCAAGAGGAAGTTTGTTGCCTTCCTTGGCAATCGTATCTTACCTCTACTGTTTGTTTCAGGGGACTGCAATTGCCTGTCTTCTGTTCAAGGTAATATGTAACAAAACCTAACAGCCTTGAGGCTATCCTTGTATAGTTGGAATAAGGGGGAAATATTCATAAAATCCTGGGTATAACTAAGGATGATATAAACTTGTGTCACACAAACTAAAATGAAATGAAGGCAATGTCATGGGGACATGGCAGATGAAAGATGTTGCCAAAGGTTGTTTATGCCCTGATCAGGTGCAAGTGGGAACACAGCCTCTGTCTTGATGATTGTTTATCTGTACAAGTACTTGGAAGAAATTGGTATCTTCAACTCTCCTCATATTATTTTACTGTTCAGTGCTTTTCTCAATGCAAATGATCTAAAATTGTATCACAGTCTGTTCTGAGACCCTGGATTTTACAGTATCTTATATCAAGGTCAAAGAGGGTTTGCTCTTCTCCCTCACTTTCTCTCTTTCTCTCAAGAGTGAAAAGGAAAGCACAACAGCAGTACTTTAAGCATTCAGCTTACCCTCCATCTGCCTGCTGCTCCCCAGAGGGCCTGCTGATTATCAGCCTTTGAACAAAGCAATTTCACAGGGAAATGGGGAAGATTGCACATAGGGGCCTCATTTGAGAAGTAATGATGGGCATCCATTTTCTTACCTTTGCGGCTTGTTTAGTTCAGTTGCAACTAAGGCCCTGTAATATATAATATTTTGGTCTCTAGACCTGCAGCACTGATGTGCCAAGAAGTGAAGAAAGCCTGATGGATCAATTGCCAGTGATTATAGAGAGGAAATCATGCTAGTTTGTCTTTTAATACTACAATGGTTTTATTCTTAGTTTCACTCAGAACTGCATCTATTATCTAGATTATAATTAGGCCTGAGCATGTCAACCTTTTCAAATAGGCTTGGCGCCTAAACTGGCACCTTATAGAACAGATTGTTCTGTAAATTGAGCAGAGATTCCAGGATTGTCTCCTTTCATATCTTTAATAAAGTTCAGAGTTTTTATCTGATGGGGCAATAGTGAGGAATGGCCTCTTCTAGCAAATCTTTTCAGAACTGTAATCCTGTCTCCAGGAATGTACTTTCTTTCTCATAAGAAACAACATTCCCCCAATCCCACCCACATATGCACTAACTCACTGTGGTTCTGTTAGAGTAAATCCTCAGTAGACTAAAAACCCATTCATTGGAAGCACCACAGTGCTTTCAGGTCATATCGAGTTTGGCTAGAAGATTCAAATCAAAACAATAAATAAAGAAACAAAGAAAGAGCATTTTTTTTACTTGCCAGGTCATCCTTAGAAGTTGCAGATCCTTTCTGTTCTTTCCTGAACTCTGGGTACAAATTGAACCTGAGATATTTTGCTAGGTCCTTATGAGGATTTTTCAGCAAAAGTTCCAATTCATCCTGCAGAATTTTAAGGTTTAGAACATTATAAAGTGTTGGGCAATGTTCATATCAAGAGACAAAACAGATGACATTTGAATTATTATTTTGAAAATTTTCATCCTTCTGACAGTAACCTTTAACAAGGTTGTGTGCTCATTTTAATAGTGTGTGTGTGTCACACATATATATGAAACATATGTATATGTTTCATATATACATATGAAAACAAAAGGCAAAATGTCTTTAGAAATATATTATACAGAGAAATATCCTATAGCTGCTGCTGCTATGGGAATATGCTGTCATTCTCAGGAAATGCAGACAATAAAGAAAAAAGATACCTAAAAGATACTTAAGGTTCAATGTCTTTACAGGAGAGATTTGTTTATTCCAGAAAGGAATAAGCTGCTTACTAAGCTCACAAAAAATCCAAGAACTTCAAATACTGTAAGTAGCAGTATTTGAAGAAAGTTAGAAGCCATATCAAAGAACTCCACCAACTGTTGTGATTCAAGAACAAGCCCTGTACATAGGAACACTATCCAAACCCTCTATTTAGATTTCCACTCTGCGCTCCATAACAGACACTCTATTTGCAATGACTGCCTCTGTATCCATTTAACAGTTTTGTTGTACTGTCAGATTTGCTATCATGTTGTTTCCCACCTATTGTGTAAGAATGATGGAGAGTCCTTCAGGATTGCAGTAGGGTATGAAACTGGTTAAAAAAACAAATAATTTCTCATGTAACTTAGCATATAATTTTTTGCTTCTTTTCTCAAAAGTGTACTATATAATGATTGAAGAATTCTGATCCTTCCTTTCTCACTTTTGGTTTCCATGGACCCTTCCCCACCCAATTAATCTCAGCTCAGAGTTGAGTTGTTGGGTTAGAATCATAGGGCTGGAAGGGACTTTGGAGGTTTTCTAGTTCAAACCCCTGCCCAAAACAAGAGACTTCCCTTAACTGTACATTGTTTGAGTTAGCCACTAGAACCTTTATCATCTTTGTTTTGATGCTCTCTGAGGTTGAGTGCTTTCTTGCAGACATTTCATTATCTAGCTAGCTAATACCATCAATGCAAAGTAGAGTGGGGTCTCCTAGCTGTTTATAGTAGATTGCCTGCCTAATAGAGGGTATATCATGACCACCTGGATGATTCCTTGATTAGGGAAGTGTTTCTTACCTAATTTTTTATCTGGTGCTGTTTCATGCTGATCTGGGTGTGAACAACTGAAGGGGATATGTTCTAAGCCTTTGGTTTCCTTCCTAAGTTTTTGATTGTCTCTTTTGAATGGTAGGTAAATGGGGCTTATTTTTCTGTGTCTATTGGGAGCTGATTTGTCTTGGCATTCATTGAAAAGTTGCTTTTACCATTACATCACCCCTTTTTTCTCCTAGCATGAGTAAGCCTTGAAGTGTATTAATTCCCTTTATTTCTGAAATTCAGAAAAATGGGGCAGCGGTATCATTTCCTAGCTAGGAAGCATCATCCATCAGCAATGTGAGGATCAATGAGAATCCAATCTATATTAAGCTCCATGTTAGATATACTATTTATTGTATCTATTTATTCAATAATTTTTTTTAAAAAATGTCTGGAAAATCCACAGTAGCTGCTATACAGATTTTATATATACGTTGAGATAATGTACTTTTTTATGCAACTTACATGATTACCTGTGATACACATTTTCCAACAGAGTAATGCCTAACAGATGATTTTGCTCATGTCTTAAGTTGCACATTATTGTGTGTGTGGGTGTGTGTGTACACACCCACCCACCCCCACACACACATCCCTCTCCCACCAGCATAGTCACATTGACTTGTTGACGTGGTTTCCTACATTTCTGTCTATACATATCCTTCATCTGTTGTTCTGATACATAATCCTTTTATATATTTTCTTTCTGTTCTTCACACAGATATGCATAAACACAAGTACAAGTTCCCCAAAGTTTCTTTTAATGACAAACTGTAAATGATAACTATTTGGTGCTTGGATGATCAGAATACAATATTTCAGTTCAGACGTTATCAATAGATCTGGCTTGGGTAGTGCAAGACATTGCAGATAATATGCAAATATGTAAAAGACACTAAGGGAATGTGTTACTCTTCTGACTTATTCATTGCTGTCTCTCATGAAGCACTTTCAGGTTTATGGAAAATGGCAGGGAATTACTGGAACATGCTTCTTTGGAAGTACCTCCCAGTGAAATCAATGGGAAGATTTTATTTATCTACAGTAGATATAGTGCATTTCACAACCATGGAGTGAAAGATTGCTTATTTCCCTGTTCAAATGGAGACTGCTCTCTGAGGGATTAATTGCTCATTGTTCATTTTTACTGTTTTCTGTTTTCTTATAACTTGAGATTCATTGAACTGTACAAAGCCCAATACAACCAGGAATTAATATGTCATTATATTGCTTGTTTTACCATCCATTTGCTTTGGGCTATGAAAGAAAAGAAAATGACTTAAAGCCCATGGCAATCCACAATGTAAGAGTGGTTATAGGTCAACTCTCCCTACCAGTCCTTCTTCTTCTACTGCATGTATTCCTCACCAATTCCCATCTTGTTTTAACTGCATGAAGGGACCTCAATTTAATTAAAAAGAAGTAGTGCTATGTATACCCAATTTCACATGCTTTTCTTGGACCCACTCATATAGATCAAGCTTCAAATGAAGATAACCTACACATTGATTTTTCACAATAATCTTAGTGCAGATAGGATTTCAACCAATGATATCCACAAGGTCAGGATAAAATCTGAAAAGCTGGTGAAGTATCATGATTCAGAGACTCCACTCTTTTATATGTGGTTTGGCAACACATAAATGTACAAAAAAGATTTTTGTATCATACAGTTTTTTACACATTATATTTCCACTTCTTCATTTATTTCAACTGACTTCAATAGACTGGTAGCTTATATAGAAAGCATGCGCTGAAATATGGGCTTTCCCTCTGAAGATGACCTTGCTCAATGCATGGATTAGCAAGGGATGACTGTTTTCAGCAAGCCATTGATGAGTCACATGCCTACATTTATTTGTGCCAAGGCAGGGAAAATTCCTATACCTTCCAACATTTCTCTTCCCAAATTTCGTATTGACCAAGTAAATTAGATGGCAGTATCACAGCCCACATTAGCTACATTGGCTTATTTCCCACATCTCTTTTGCTCATTAGAGAAGAAAATGATGGAGATAGCTCAAAAGATGTCTACTTTGCCACATTTTTGCAAGACTGAGGCATATGAAGAATCACATTCCCAAGTGAGCATCACAATTCTTACAAGTTGAAGAAATACAAGAAAATCCAATTGTCTCGTGAAAAAGCTCCTTTGGGATAACTATGAGCTGGATGGCTGAGAATCTCCATAGACAAATAAGATTATAGCAGTGATGTTTGCATTTTGAGAGTCGCAGACAAATGAAGAACCAAATTGGAACTGTTTGCCTAGGACTTGAACATCTTCAATCAATTGGCATGATCACAAAAGGGATTGGAAAATTCATTGTTAACAGTGCAGTCATTAAGTGAAGCATTTTATAACATATTTTGCCATGATCATTAAACAAATTACATGTGGTGATTAAATGAGTCATTACTGCAACTTGGAACCTACAGTTGGCTTCCTTGTTGACTTAATTCTTCAAAAGCTGACTGGGAAGCTCCACAGGGTGTGGAATGATGCGACTATCATAAATGTGAGTTGGTTGTCAAGTGCCCGAATCATGATCCTGTGATTCCCAAGGATGCTGTGATGGTAATAAGTGCAAAGACTGGTCATAAACCACCTTTTTTTCAGCACCATTGTGACTTTGAACAATCACTAAACAAATGGTCATTAAGGGAAAAATACCTGTATGAATCACAGACCCCATTTCTACATGACAACAAATTCATGAAATTCAGACTTTAAGCCTGTTCAATATATAAATAAGCCTCTTCTTCCTTTCTTCTCTGTAGACAATATTTGAATGATGCAATATGGATCCTGTAACATTCACAGGATCATAGGGTTGGAAGCAGCTTTGTTGCCAGTTTTACAGTTAGAAATATGAATTACACATTGCTAACTAAATGAAACAGAGAAAAATAAAAACAAGAAAAAGGTGAAATAAATATGTAGCATTTTAAAGAGAAATTAATATTTATTTATTTATGAAAATTTATATGGCTGCCTAACTCTCAGTGACTCTGAGTGGCTTACAAAAATAAAAACCCAATATAAAAACAACAGGCTCGATGCCACACTGGGATCCTCAGGTCCATTAGCAAAACCAGGTCTTTAGGGTCTTGGGAAAGAGTGTCAAATTGGGGGCCAATCCTATCTCCATGAGGATGATGTTTTACAACGATGGAGCTCCCACAGAGAAGGTGCTGCTACTTGGTCTCCTTAGATGAACCTCCTTAACAGAGGGGACTTGTAGCATTCCCTGCCCCCTGCAGGTAGATATGACTGGGAAAAAGACAGACTTTCAAATAAACTGAGTAATGTAGGGCTTTAAAGGAGAGAATCAGGACCTAGAATGGGGGCCTGGAAGCAAATTGGCAGACAATGCAACACATGTGAACATCTAGGCCTGCATAAAACCAAGCAAGCCACTTTATTTATTTATTTATCAAACAAAAATTACAAATTCAAACAAACAAAATGAAAAAGTAAAATGTGACAGGGAAATAATGTACTTGCACATACCCCCTTAGGAACCTCTTAAATATGGGATGAGGTACAGAAAAGTTAAGTTAGAATTAAAACTGTGAAAATTAGTAGCTGAGACAACTGAATCTCCAGTTCTTTCTTCAGGCTCTGATACTTCTCCAACTTCTCATATTTCTGTTTCCTGATGATACTGCCACTTGCCACTGCTACATCTATCACTACTGCTATCTTCTGATCTCTGTCTAATACCACAATGCCTGGGTGATTGGCTAGTACTGTCTGTCTGTCTGGATCTTAGCTCTCTTATTCTCTATTATCTTCTGTGGAATCTCCCATCTGGACCTGGGAGTTTCTAGCCCATGGGTCGGCAATCTGTGGCTCTGGAGCTGCATGTGCCTCTTTCAGCCTTCTCCTGGGGCTCCCAGTTTTCAGAGAGAGAGACAAAGAGAGGCACTTGTGCTTTCCTTCTCTCTCTCTCTCTCTCTCTCTCTCTCTCTCTCTCTCTCTCTCTCTCTCTCTCTCTCTCTGTGTGTGTGTGTGTGTGTGTGTGTGTGTGTGTAACTCACACTGTTTTCTGAGAAGCTGACAAGCTTATTGGGTGGGGCTCCTGCCTTTGCTGTGTCTCTCAAGGGCAGGAGAGCCAGCCCTATAGGAATGTGTGTCAGCTTGTCCAAGAACAGAGTGGAGCCAGCTTGCCAGGTGAGCAGAAGATCGGAGAGAGGGAGAGAAGGGAGGGGAGAGAGAGGGGGAGGGAGAGAAAGAGAGGAAGGGAGAGAGAGAGAGAAGGGAAGTGCAAGTGCCTCTCTCTGTCTCTCTCTGTCTTTCTCTGTGTCTCTCTGTCTCTCTCTTACACACACAAACACAACACACAAACACAGTGAGTGGGGGAAGAGGACTGGCAGACCAAGGGCAGAAAGAGAGAGGGAGGGAGAGAGAAAGAGAGGGAGAGAGAAAGAGAGAATATGAATATATGTGTTTGTCCTTACTGGACTTTTAGTAAAGAAGGTTCAATGAAATATTTTGATGGGTTTTTTTTAATTAAGAGGTGAAGTATGGGGATAATTATGCTGTATTTAAAGATGGTAGATAAGCTACTAAAATTGTTTTTACCTGTTGGGATGAAGGAGAAAGGATTTTTTCCTTCTTTCTCCTGTATTTTTCTTTTTTTTCCCCGCAATTTTTTTTCTTTTCTATTTTTCTGTTTGTATTTTTTATAGTTTGCACCAGCTTTTTATTTCATAAATACAAGGAGGACTCAAATAGACATTTGAGTATTTTATTTCAAAGTAACCTTCAACCCAGTGTCTTTTTTTTTTGGAGTTCAAAATGCTTTTGTTTTCTTTGTAACAGTTCATTGATTTCATAAATGCAGCACACTATAGTTTTTTTATACATAGCATAAAGGTAAAAAACCATATATGCAGTGTTATCTTCATTTTAGATGTCAAAAGGGTTTTGCTGCTCCCAGTGTTTTCTTTTCAGTGGGAAATGGTCCAAGTGGCTCTTTGAGTGTTTTAGGTTGCCTACCCCTAGTCTAGCCCATACCCTGTGCAGATGTTTCTATATACAATGCCAGCTACTTGCTTGTACTGTCCAACTGTTCCTGTCTGCATTTTACACCCTGTCACTATATATAAGACTATTTCTGAGGCCTCTCTGCTTAGTTGGCACACGTTAACTTTATCTGCTAAGGAAAATCACCTGAGTGAACTTTTATTTTTGTTTGGTTAACCTCAACCCTTTATAAAATGATCTTATCTCATTATATGTGTGACATATATGGGTAAGTTATATTAACTTAACTGTTCATTTGAGTGATACCAAATTTCCTGAAGTACTCAGGAGATGAATACAAAGATGAATAGAGATGACCTCATCTGGTTAACAGAGATCTGTTTTGGAGCTTAGAAAACAATAGATCTAAATTGAGGTGTGGATGGGGATTAAGAACTGGTAAAATAATGCTCTGTTCTCCCACAGTTTGGGACTGAACCTTTACTCTCCCACCCACCTACCTTTGAACAAGACAAAATTTACAAGCTAGCCAGAGATTGAAGAAGTTTTGAGTTACATTCTTTCAAACACTGAAAATTAAAAGCAATGACAGAAAACAAGATTCTTGTATAAAAACAATTTTATTACATGTGCATGATGAGATTTCAAAGTAAAATGTTTTAACCAGCAATTGTTAGGACTGATTTGTTGTTGTTCACCTATGAAGTGGCTGCTATATTACAGGATTTGCTTGTGAGTTAATATAAATGAGAGGCAGATGTCTACTTAAATCTGAGAAATAGAGATCTGCTTATGTATTTGAACATGGAAAAAGAACCAGTGAAAAAGTCTGTCTTGACTTCTGTCTGAATGATTGGCAGCTGAATATCTCTACCCATCATGGCAATATATGGAAAAAAGATCTTTCTCCTCCATATTGAGATTGTCCATGATCAGCATTTGATGACACTGTTTCTTTGAAAGTGAACTCAAGCAGAAATGATATTCCATTGATTTATCTGTCAAAATTACTTATTGATTCTGAGGAATGTTATGGCTAATATCCATTTATTAGCTACCCAACTCTGTCAAGCACCTCAGTGTAACAGTCAATTTGAACAACTAGGAGGAATATATTAAAGCCACACTTCTAAAGCTGCAGGAATTTTTCCATCTCAGAATATTACCTGCCTGAGACTTTTGTTATGGCTGCAATTGATTACGATAATTCTCTTCTATCTTAACTCCCAGATCAGGTTCTACATTATTTTTACCTTAGATATAATTCTGTTGCTAGGGTTTTTATTTACTTACTTTATAAGTACTAGGATTTGTGCTGGTCTTTCAATAATCTTTAGAAACATTTTTTAAACAACCTTCTGGGACTGCTTTGGTCACAATGGTTCTTTCAGAGCTTGTTGCTTTGATACCAAAAGGATCTTATGGCAAATGTAGGTGTCACTCAGAGTTCAATGCAAAAATTGATATTCTAATTTAAATTCCCTTGTCACTCAGTTTCAACTGAAATTTAATTTGAGCAAATGTGGATGTTTTTCCTTAGACAAACATTTACCTCATGTTATTGTAGGTGACAATTTGCAAGAAAATTTGTGCAGTAGACCTGGTGATATCCAATGACAAGAAAACTATTTTCCCCCCTACTATACCATGGAGGAGAACTATTTTTTCTCCTTTATCCTGAGTTTCTAGATACTTCTCTTTTCCTGTAAAATGTATGACTATCATTGGGCAATGAGAGGAAGGTCAAGAAAAAAAGAATGAAACAAACGTATAGAGTACCACAAGTATTGCTAGAATAAGATAAAGTATCATAGTACTGTAATTGATGTAATAAGGCTCAAGTCAGTTTGACACTCGCTGAAAAACCCCATGGAGGAAGAAGGCTTTTATTTCCTTTTCATGTAAGCTGTATACTAAGAACCACCTGAAATTTACTCTCCTTCCTCCTCTTCAAGAGAGAATGAACATTTATTTCTCTTTAGGCATTTTGTACTGAAGAGGTTTCATTATTTATATTCCCTGTCTCTCTCTCTCTCTCTCTCTCTCTCTCTCTCTCTCTCTCTCTCTCTCTCTCTCTCTGTGTGTGTGTGTGTGTGGGGGGGGGTATATGCATTCACACAAATATAAATATGAATTCTTTTATTATATCATACAATGAAAAACAAGATCCATATGTGTGATATACAGTGCTTTTTTTTGTAAAAGAAAAAGGTGCCGGAACTCACACATGTCATACAAACCACCTTGCCTACCCTACAAGGTTCCATCCAAAAAAGGTGCCAGAACTCCGTTCTGAGTGTTCTATGAGAAAAAAAGCCCTGGTGATATATACTAAACCAATTATATCTGTTTTTCAAATGTTCAATTATTTCCCAATCATTTTATAAAACAAATTATATATATATATACACACACATTGAATACTGCCTTGTCGTGGCGAAGGGGCTTGCGTAATTCAATGAAGCTATGAGCTATGCCGTGCAGGGCCACCCAAGACGGACAGGTCATAGCAGAGAGTTCTGACAAAACGTGATCCACTGGAGAAGGAAATGGCAACCCACTCCAGTATCTGTGCCATGAAAACCCCATGGACAGTACCAAAAGGAAAAAAGATATGATGCTGGAAGATGAGCCCCTCAGATCGGAAGGCGTCCAATATGCTACTGGGGAAGAGCAGAGGGCTAGTACTAGTAGCCTCAGAAAGAATGAAGCGACTGGGCCAAAGCTAAAAGGACACTCAGCTGTGGGTGTATCTGGTGGTGAAAGGAAAGTCCGATGCTGTAAAGATTTTTTCTCCATAGCAACCTGGAATGTAAGATCGATGAATCAAGGAAAGCTGGATGTGGTCAAACAAGAGATGATAAGACTGAACATCGACATCTTAGGAATCAGTGAACTAAAATGGACAGGAATGGGTGAATTTAATTCAGATGACCATCAGGTATACTACTGTGGGCAAGAATCCCTCCGAAGCAATGGAATAGCCTTCATAGTCAATAAAAGAGTAGGAAAAGTAATACTGGGATACAATCCCCAAAATGACAGAATGATCTCAGTTCGAATCCAATGCAAACCATTCAATATCACAGTAGTCCAAGTCTATGCCCCAACCACCAGTGCTGAAGAGGATGAAATTGACTGGTTCTATGAAGCCCTACAGCACCTTATAGAAGTAACACCAAAAATGATGTCCTTATCATCATGGGGGATTGGAATGCTAAAGTAGGAAGCCAAAAGATAACTGGAATAACAGGCAAGTTTGGCCTTGGAGTACAAAATGAAGCAGGGCACAGGCTGATAGAATTTTGTCAAGAGAACACGATGGTCACAGCAAACACTCTTTTCCAACAACCCAAGAGATGGCTCTACACATGGACATCACCAGACGGTCAACACAGAAATCAGATTGACTATGTGCTCTGCAGCCAAAGATGAAGAAGCTCTATACAGTCAGTAAAAACAAGACCAGGAGCTGACTGTGGCTCAGATCATGAGCTTCTCATTGCAAAATTTAGGCTTAAACTGAAGAAAGTAGGGAAAAGAACTAGGCCACTCAGGTATGAACTAAATCATATCCCTGACGAATATACAGTAGAGGTGACAAATAGATTTAAGGAATTACCTCTAATAGACAGAGTGCCTGAAGAACAATGGACAGAGGTTCACAACGTTGTATAAGAAGTAGCAACTAAAACCATCCCAAAGAAAAAGAAATGCAAGAAAGCAAAATGGCTGTCTGAGGAAGCTTTGCAAATAGCTGAGGACAGGAGAGAAGCGAAAGGCAAGGGAGAAAAAGAAAGATACACCAAATTGAATGCAGAATTCCAGAGAATAGCTAGAAGAGATAAGAATACCTTCTGAAATGAACAGTGCAAAGAAATAGAAGAAAACAATAGAATAGGGAGGACTAGAGATCTCTTCAAGAAAATTGGAGAGATGAAGGGAACATTTCCTGCAAAATGGGCTTGATAAAGAACCAAAATGGCAGGGACCTAACAGAGGCAGAAGAGATTAAGAAGAGGTGGCAAAATTACACAGAAGAACTATACAAGAATGAGCTTAACGTCCCTGATAATAACAATGAGGTGGTCACGGACCTCGAGCCAGACATCCTAGAATGTGAAGTGGGCCTTGGAAAAGCTGAGCAACAACAAAGCTAGTGGAGGTGACAGTATTCCAGCTGAGCTATTCAAAATCTTAAAAGACGATGCAGTAAAAGTGCTACACTCAATTTGCCAGCAAATTTGGAAGACTCAACAGTGGCCACAGGATTGGAAAAGATCAGTTTACATTCCAATTCCAAAGAAAGGCAGTGCCAAAGAATGTTCAAACTATTGCACCATTGCACTCATTTCACATGCTAGTAAAGTTATGCTTAAAATCCTACAAGCTAGACCCCAGCAGTATATGGATCGAGAACTACCAGAAGTACAGGCAGGATTTCGAAGAGGCAGAGGAACTAGAGATCAAATAGCCAACATACGTTGGATCATGGAGAAAGCTAGGGAGTTCCAGAAAATATCTACTTCTGCTTCATTGACTATGCTAAAGCATTTCATTGTGTGGATCACAACAAACTGTGGCAAGTTCTTAAAGAGATGGGCGTACCAGACCATCTTATTTGTCTCCTGAGAAACCTATATACGGGTCAAGAAGCAACAGTGAGAACTGGACACGGAACCACTGATTGGTTCAAAATTGGGAAAGGAGTCCAGCAAGGCTGTATACTGTCACCCTGCCTGTTTAACCTATATGCAGAGCACATCATGAGAAAGGCAGGGCTACATGAATCAAAAGTTGGAATTAAGATTACCAGGAGAAATATCAGCAACCTAAGATATGCAGATGATACCACTCTAATGGCAGAAAGTGAAGAGGAACTAAAGAGCCTCTAGTTGCGAGTGAAGAAGGATTACACAAATATGACTTTTTAGGTCATCACCAGCACCTTGAATCTCACCCGGAGGGCAACCAGGAGCCAATGCAGCTCGCGGAGGAGAGGTGTTACATGGGAGTATCAGGAAACTCCCATCACAACTCGCGCAGCCGCATTCTGCACCAGCTGAAGCCTCCAAGTGGTCCTCAAGGGCAGCCCCATGTAGAAAGCATTGCAGTAGTCTAACCGGGAGGTCACGAGCGCATGAGTGACTGTGCGTAGGGCATCTCGGTCCAGATAGGGCCGCAACTGGCGGTGGGAAAGGTACCCTCCCTCAAAGAAGCAGTTATTACTGCCTGGAACCAGCCTCATGTCCCCTCCCAAGCTGCATACACTAGCCAGGAGGGGCACGGGTCCAATAAACACATGGTGGAACTCAGTCTCCTCATGAACCTGTCCACTTCATCTGGGGTCACAGGATCAAATTCAGTCCAAATGGCATTCTCAAGACCGCTCAATTCCTCCCCGTCAGTCTCCGCCCAGTGAGAATCCAAACCGGCCCGAATCTGAGCAATCTTGTCCACAAGATGATGACTAAACTCCTCGCCCCACCCCTGCAAGGGCTCCTCCCTCAGCTCCTGATTAAGCAGGGAGTGGGTCACCCTAAACAGGGTGGCCGGGCGAGTATCTGCGGATGCGATGAGGGCAGCGAAGTAATTAGAATTCACTGTCCTCATCACCGCGAGGTAAAGCCTCGTAGCAGTTCTCAACCGCAATCGGTCAGATTCAGACCAGCTGGATCTCCAACTGCTCTCCAGACCCTGTCTCCGACGCTTCATCTCCCGGAGCTCCACAAAAAACCATGGGGTGCATCGGCATCTGTGCTGGATCAGGGGTCGCAAGGGTACAACTCGGTCGAGCACCTCGGTAGCAGCCCTTTCCCAGGCGTCCACCAAGGCATCGGCCGAGCTGTGAGTGAGGGAGATAGGTATAGACCCAAGCGCCGTCTGGAACCATTCCGGATCCATTAGGCACCTGGGGCAGAACCACCTGGTCGGTTCCACAGCCCAGTAGCGAGGGGTGGCAAAGCTGAAGACCAACCATAGGAGATGATGATTGGACCATGACAGGGGGGCAATCGTTGGTGAGCCCCCTCTCAGATCATCAAACCACTGTCCAGATAGAAAAACTAGGTCGAGAGTGTGACCCCCCCATGAGTCGGACCCTGAATTATTTGGGTCAGGTCCATGGCCGTCATGGAAGCCATGAACTCTTGAGCCAACTCTGATGATCCCCCAGGGAAGGGAGGTTAAAGTCGCCCAGAACTATGAGTCTGGGAAACTCAACCACCAACCCTGAAAGGGCGTCGAGAAGCCCGGGCAGAGCCATTGCTACACAGCTGGGCGTCAGGTATGTAAGCAACAAGCCCAACTGAGCCGCAGGGCCACACCTCAGGAGGAGTGACTCACTCCCGCCCACCTGTACAACAGTGGTCTCCCGCGGACATAAGGTCTCCCGTATAACCACCACCACACCCCCGCCCCTGCCCTGAGCCCATGGCCGGTGAAGCACACAGAAACCTGGAGGGCAAAGCTCAGTCAGAGGGAGACCTCCCTCTGAGCCCAACCAGGTTTCCGTAATGCATGCCAGATCCATGCGTTCCTCCTTGATCAAGTCACAGATGATGGGAGCTTTGTTCACAATGGATATGGCATTAAAATACACCAGCCTGAGCTCAGGGACCTGACCCCCCCTCACCCCTGGATAAACAGGTACCAACCGGAGGGTCGGAGCACGCCACCGCTTGAAGACAGTGGGGGCGTGATCCCAGGTGTTGATATGGCCCTCCGTGTAACCGCCTGCTGCTGTTCCCAATCGTCGTGGGGATTTGAAACCCCACCCCACTGATGGGAAAACCGGAGTTCCCCAACCCCAGCCCCGTCTTGCCGGGAACTGTCTCTGGCCCGGACTGACAACCGGTTGAACAAATACACCCCATATCCCTCCCAACCCTACCATTCTGCCACCTCCCTAACCCCATAAAACAACCAGCTAAAAAACATACCAGGGGCCTCTTAATACGCTTCCACCAACGGTCCCTGTCTATGCCCAACCACCTCTCGGGGTCCCAACAATTGGGCCCGTCCTTAAGGGAGATAGAAAAAAGCGTAGCGGGTCGTACCCAAGAAGGGGAAACCCTCCTAAGGGCATACAAGTCCACACTAGAATAGCACAACCGAACCATGTACTAATAAGGGCAGATTTGAGAAGCTGGATGGTCAACTGGTACTAAATGATGTTGAAATAGTATTCAGTCCGGAAAATGTCTCAGATCCACCTAACCGGCCCCACTCTCACCCGAGCCGGCAGCCAGATAAAGGAGCCACAACTGTCCTCTCACAGCAGTTAAGGTGTCCAATCTGGGGTAGACTGATCACGGAATACTGGAATAGACCCACCCCAACTGATCTCTCAAATCAGTGTGGAGGGTTGATGGTCAGATTCAACCGCCCTCTCACCGCAGTCAATTCTTGGGTGTGTGTGTGGGTGTGTGTGTGGGTGTGGGTGTGTGTAATTTTTTTGATTGCTAACAAAGAATTAAAGGGAGACTGATATGCATTTCAAACTTATTTGTTCTCATCAGTCAGCCATACCCTTCTGAGATTTGAACCTGGGCTGATTGCACATTGTTGTTGTTGTTAGTTGCGAAGTCGTGTCCGACCCATTGCGACCCTATGGACAATGTTCCTCCAGGCTTTCCTGTCCTCTACCATCTTCTGGAGTCCATTTAAGCTCACGCCTACTGCTTCAGTGACTCCATCCAGCCACCTCATTCTCTGTCGTCCCCTTCTTCTATTGCCCTCAATCTTTCCCAGCATTAGGCTCTTCTCCAGTGAGTCCTTCCTCCTCATTAGGTGGCCAAAGTATTTGAGTTTTAGCTTCAGGATCTGGCCTTCTAAAGAGCAGTCAGGGTTGATCTCCTCTAGGACTGACCGGTTTGATTGCCTTGCAGTCCAAGGGCCTCATAGGAGTCTTCTCCAGCACCACAGTTCAAAGGCTTGAATTCTTTGGCGCTCAGCCTTTCTTATGGTCCAACTTTCACAGCCATACATTGCAAATGGAAAGACTATAGCCTTGACTATACACACTTTTGTTGGCAGGGTGATGTCTCTGCTTTTTAGTGTGCTGTCTAGATTTGCCATGGCTTTCCTCCCGAGGAGCAAGCATCTTTTAATTTCTTGGCTGCAGTCCCCATTTGCGGTGATCTTGGAGCCCAGGAAAATAAAATCTGTCACTACCTCCATTTCTTCCCCATCTATTTGCCAGGAATTGAGAGGGCCGGATGCCATGATCTTGGTTTTCTTAATGTTTAGTTTCAACCCAACTTTTGCACTCTCCTTCTTCACTCGCAACAAGAGACTCTTCAGTTCCTCTTCACTTTCTACCATTAGAGTGGTATCATCTGCATATCTTAGGTTGTTGATATTTCTTCCAGCAATCTTAATTCCAACTTTTGATTCATCTAGCCCTGCCTTTCTCATGATGTGCTCTGCATATAAGTTAAATAGGCAAGGCGACAGTATACAGCCTTGCCGGACTCCTTTCCCAATTTGGAACCAATCAGTGGTTCCGTGTCCAGTTCTCACTGTTGCTTCTTGGCCCGCATATAGGTTTCTCAAGAGACAAATAAGATGTTCTGGTACTCCCATCTCTTTAAGAACTTGCCACAGTTTGTTATGATCCACACAATCAAAGGCTTTAGCATAGTCAATGAAGCAGAAGTAGATGTTTTTCTGGAACTCTCTAGCTTTCTCCATGATCCAGCGTATGTTGGCTATTTGATCTCTAGTTCCTCTGCCTCTTCGAAATCCTGCCTGTACTTCTGGTAGTTCTCGATCCACATACTGCTGGAGTCTAGCTTGTAGGATTTTAAGCATAACTTTACTAGCATGAGAAATGAGTGCAATGGTGCGATAGTTTGAACATTCTTTGGCAGTGCCTTTCTTTGGAATTGGAATGTAAACTGATCTTTTCCAATCCTGTGGCCACTGTTGAGTTTTCCAAATTTGCTGGCAAATTGAGTGTAGCACTTTTACTGCATCGTCTTTTAAGATTTTGAATAGCTCAGCTGGAATACTGTCACCTCCACTAGCTTTGTTGTTGCTCAGCTTTTCCAAGGCCCACTTCACATTCTAGGATGTGTGGCTCGAGGTCCGTGACCACCTCATTGTTATTATCAGGGACGTTAAGCTCATTCTTGTATAGTTCTTCTGTGTAATTTTGCCACCTCTTCTTAATCTCTTCTGCCTCTGTTAGGTCCCTGCCATTTTGGTCCTTTATCATGCCCATTTTTGCATTGAACGTTCCCTTCATCTCTCCAATTTTCTTGAAAAGATCTCTAGTCCTCCCTAGTCTATTGTTTTCTTCTATTTCTTTGCACTGTTCATTTAAGAAGGCATTCTTATCTCTTCTAGCTATTCTCTGGAATTCTGCATTCAATTGGGCGTATCTTTCTTTTTCTCCCTTGCCTTTTGCTTCCCTCCTTTCCTCAGCTATTTGCAAAGCTTCCTCAGACAGCCATTTTGCTTTCTTGCATTTCTTTTTCTTTGGGATGGTTTTGGTTGCTACCTCTTGTACAATGTTGCGAACCTCTGTCCATAGTTCTTCAGGCACCCTGTCTATCAGATCTAATTCCTTAAATCTATTTGTCACCTCTACTGTATATTCGTCAGGGATATGATTTAATTCATACCTGACTGGCCTGGTGCTTTTCCCTACTTTCTTCAGTTTAAGCCTAAACTTTGCAACAAGAAGCTCATGGTCTGAGCCACAGTCAGCTCCTGGTCTTGTTTTTACTGACTGTATAGAGCTTCTCCATCTTTGGCTGCAGAGCATATAGTCAATCTGATTTCTGTGTTGACCCTCTGGTGATGTCCATGTGTAGAGCCGTCTCTTGGGTTGTTGGAAAAGAGTGTTTGCTATGTCCATCGTATTCTCTTGACAAAATTCTATCAGGCTGTGCCCTGCTTCATTTTGTACTCCAAGGCCAAACTTGCCTGTTATTCCGGTTATCTTTTGGCTTCCTACTTTAGCATTCCAATCCCCCATGATGATAAGGACATCATTTTTTGGTGTTAGTTCTATAAGGTGCTGTAGGGCTTCATAGAACCGGTCAATTTCATCCTCTTCAGCACCGGTGGTTGGGGCATAGACTTGGACTACTGTGATATTGAATGGTTTGCCTTGGATTCGAACTGAGATCATTCTGTCATTTTGAGGATTGTATCCCAGTATTGCTTTTCCTACTCTTTTATTGACTATGAAGGCTACTCCATTTCTTCTGAGGGATTCTTGCCCGCAGTAGTATACCTGATGGTCATCTGAATTAAATTCACCCATTCCTGTCCATTTTAGTTCGCTGATACCTAAGATGTCGATGTTCAGTCTTGTCATCTCTTGTTTGACCACGTCCAGCTTGCCTTGATTCATGGATCTTACATTCCAGGTTCCTATGGAGAAAAAATCTTTACAGCATCGGACTTTCCTTTCACCACCAGACATATCCACAGCTGAGCGTCCTTTCGGCTTTGGCCCAGTCGCTTCATTCTTTCTGGCGCTTCTAGTACTAGCCCTCTGCTCTTCCCCAGTAGCATATTGGACGCCTTCCGACCTGAGGGGCTCATCTTCCAGCGTCATATCATTTTGCCTTTTGGTACTGTCCATAGGGTTTTCATGGCAAAGATACTGGAGTGGGTTGCCATTTCCTTCTCCAGTGGATCACGTTTTGTCAGAACTCTCTGCTATGACCTGTCCGTCTTGGGTGGCCCTGCACGGCATAGCTCATAGCTTCATTGAATTACGCAAGCCCCTTCGCCACGACAAGGCAGTAATCCATGAAGGGGTGATTGCACATTAGGCAATTGTTTTAACCCCTAGGCCACAGGCTCTCTCTTTCTAAGCTGAGAAGCAAGGGAGATATGTGTTAAATGTTTGTTAAGTATTTAGATTACCTTGCTAGGCCCCAAACATGGGACAAATCTTATTTCCTGTTTCAGCCTAACCCAAGGCCATCCACAGGCAGTGGTCACAGTAGTGACAGCTCATATTTTTTTATTTTTATTTTAATTCCATTTATATCCTGCCCTTCTCCGAAGACTCAGGGTGGCTTACAAGCTTAGCAGTAGCCTTCATTCTATGTATATGCCTGCTTATTAGGGCTTTCACACACACCCCAAGTGGCATTATTACAAAGTCAGCTTATTGCCCCCAACAATCTGGGTCCTCATTTTACCTACCTCGGAAGGATGGAAGGCTGAGTCAACCTTGAGCCTGGTGGGATGCGAACCTGCACTAATTGCAGGCAGCTGGTGTTACTTAAGGAGGCATTAGCCCACTGCTCCACCAAGGCTATTTGTGTAAAGAGAGAGAGAGAGAGAGCCTGTGGCCTAGGGGTTAAAACAATTGCCTAATGTGCAATCAGCCCAGGTTCGAATCTCAGAAGGGTATGGCTGACTGATGAGAACAAATAAGTTTGAAATGCATATCAGTCTCCCTTTAATTCTTTGTTAGCAATCCAAAAAAATTACACAAATATGAGCTGTCACTACTGTGACCACTGCCTGTGGATGGCCTTGGGTTAGGCTGAAACATATGTGTGTGTGTGTGTGTGTGTGTGTGTGTGTGTGTGTGTGTGTGTATGTATATGTATATGTATATGTATATGTATATGTATATGTATATGTATATGTATATGTATATGTATATGTATATAAAAACCTGCTCCTTATTTGGTATGATGGTCATCTGAACCTGAGGAGTGGACATGAAATAAACAAAGAAGTAAAGAAATTTGGCTGTAAGTCCATTTTTTTTATTCTAGTCTTAGGGAAAAAAAGGTGACTTTGGTTTCATTACTGCTACAATGATTGCTTTTGTAAATGTAACAAACCTTTTAACTTAAATGTTTCAGTTTTATAAGCCTCATATACAATGCTGTGCATGAAGGCATATTTTTCTTCCTGCTTAACAGTGAGACTCAGCTGGTAAACCTGCTTTGTTGTCGTTCCATCACTAAAACATTTCTCATTTTTCTATTTTGTATTGTTTTTAATTTAATTTAGTTATATCTCTCCTGTGACTTTTCTTCTGCTCATTGTATATTCCTTTTAAACTATTTTATTGTATTCGTATTGTATTTTTATTACTTTTGCAAACTATCCTGGGAAATCATTTGAAGGTTGAGGTAAAAATATCTCTAATAAGTAACTCAAAGCTTCTATTTTTTTCTAATTCCCCATGTTCCTTCTATCTTCAATGATAAGCTAATAAGGAATCTGAGACACAGGAAACCAGACTATGGGTGTCTCTTCATAGTCGCAAGATTAAGAATTCTATTCCCAAGACTCCCAAAAGTTATTTTTTTTATTGAAAAGTTTTAACATACATTTTATCTTTAACAATCCCCCCCTCCCGCTCCCCTACCTATCCCTCCCTACCCCTACCCCCCTTTCCCCCCTCCCCCCCCCGACTTCCCAGAGCTAAGTACAGGGTATAAAAACAAAGAACAATCATAAGCATCCATATGCTACCAACAATAAATTCTTAAATCTATCACTCTCTAGCTCATATAAGATAACTACAAGCAATACTAATATTTCATATAGAAAAAAAAGAAAATAGAAAGGAAGACTTATTCAAATGCTAAATGAAACTTTTTAGTCCCATATTTGTTCTGGATATATTCAATCCACTTTTTCCACTCCATAATATAACGTTCTTGCGAATGATCTTTCAAATAAGCCGAGATCTTTGCCATTTCTGCCAGGTCAGAAACCTTTAACGTCCATTCTTCTATAGTCGGCAGTTCCTCCTTCTTCCAATATTGACCTATTAAAAGTCTTGCTGCTGTAATTAAATTCAACATCAACTTAGTGTCCACAACAGTAGCATCTGTAATTATACCCAACAAAAAGAATTGCGGACAAAACTTTATCCTTTGCTTAAAGATCTTCTGCATATTCCACCAAATTTTTATCCAAAAAGCCTTGACCTTTTTACAGGTCCACCATATGTGAAAATATGTTGCATCTTCGCCACCACACCTCCAGCATTTTGGCTGATAATTCGGATACATACTTGCAAGCTTTTTAGGATCTAAATGCCATCTATAAAACATTTTATAAAAGTTCTCTCTTAGATTTTGAGCTTGTGTAAATTTTACGTTCCTCACCCAGATCTTTTCCCACGTGTCCATTGTAATAACTTCTTGGATATTCTGGGCCCATTTTATCATACAATCTTTAACAAGTTCTGTTTCTGAGTCGATTTCTATCAATGCAAGATATATCCGTTTAATATGTGCTGGACCCTGATTTCTAATTTGCTTTATCAAATTTTCATCAGTCATTGCAAAACCAGTTTTCTGATCTTCTTTCCACCTGGCCCGTAACTGAGTATATTGAAACCAGGTTTGAACAATCTTCTCATCTCGCAAGAGGTTATACGATTTTAAACACCATACACTTCTTTCCAAGCTTAAGATCTCCTTATACGTAGTCACGTCATGTTTGAAGCCAACATTTATGTTTTCTATTGCGTGTTTTGGAATTGCCCACAATGGCATCTTACAGTCTAACTTATGTCTATACTTCTTCCAAACTCTCAACAATGCCTGTCTTAAAATATGCACTTTAAACACATTATCTACCTTCTTATCATACAACAAATATGCATGCCAGCCAAATAACAAGTCATGGCCCTCAAGATTTAATAATCTCTCTTGTGTCAAATTAATCCAATCACTTATTCCTGCTAACGCAGCAGCTTCATAATATAATTTAAGATTGGGCATTTTGAGACCACCTCTTTCACGAGTATCCTGCATAATCTTAAATTTAACTCGTGGCCTTTTCCCTGCCCAAACAAATTTATTGATACCCCGTTGCCATTCTTCCAAATTAGAATCTTTCTTAAGAACCGGTATCATTTGAAATAAGAATAAAAATTTAGGCAGGACATTCATTTTCACTGCTGCGATTCTTCCCAGCAAAGACAATTGCAATTTTTCCCAACTCTCCATTTCTTTTTGAATTTTTCCCCATAATTTTTCATAGTGATTTTTATATAACTTTGTATTAGAGGGTGACAAAAACACCCCCAAATATTTGACCCTTTTAGCAATCTCAAATCCAGTTAATCCTTCTAAAAGAGCCTTTTGCGATACTGTCATATTTTTGGCCAGAATTTTAGTTTTTTGTGCATTAACTTTAAATCCAGAAACCCTCCCATATTGCATTATTATCTCCATCAGGTCCACAACAGAGTTCTCCGGCTGGATCACCGTAACAACCAGATCATCTGCGAACGCTCTCAATCTATAATCCTGATCTCTAATTTGTATACCCTTAATTCTTTCCGAATTCCGTATTTTTACCAGTAATATCTCCAATGTTAACACAAATAGTAAAGGCGATAACGGACACCCTTGCCTTGTGCCCTTCTCAATATTACATGCTTCAGTCAAACTATTGTTAACTATTATTCGGGCAGTTTGTTTTTGATATAATGCCCTAATTGGTTGCAAAAATTTATCCCCAAAATTCATTTTATCTAAAACTTTCATCAAAAATTGCCAATTCAATTGATCAAAAGCTTTTTCAGCATCTAAAAAAATTAGCGCCGCAGGGATCTGGTTGTTCCTTTCCAAAAACTCTAACACATCAACTATATGCCTCACATTATTTTTCATTTGCCTACCACTAATAAACCCAGTTTGATCCCCATGAATCACCTGTTGCAAAACCCTCATCAATCTGTTAGCCAACACCTTAGCAAATATCTTGTAATCTGTATTTAAAAGTGATATCGGTCTATAGTTTTTTACTTGAGTAACATCTTGATCTTCCTTCGGAATCAAAGAGATAAAAGCAGTTCTCCAAGACGGAGGCACCTTTCCCCCTCTCTGAATTGTCTGGAACAGTTCCTTTAACGGCTTTATCAACTCCATTTGTAAATTTTTGTAGTAAACCGCAGTCAGACCATCCGTACCTAGCGCTTTATCCATCTTCAATTCCTTAATTGCTATAAGAATTTCTTCTTCTGTTATCAATTGGTTAATCTCCTCTTTTTGTACTTGCGTAAGAACCGGGATGCTAGCATTCTCCAAATATACATCAATGTCTTTTTCATTAATCTTCTCCTTAGCATATAATTTAGAATAAAAATCCACAAAGGCTTCCTTAATAAGATCCTGTTGAAATACAACCTTTCCCTTATGTTCAATTTTATCTATATTAGAAGCCCTTTGCTTTTTCCTTAGTCTGTAAGCTAGCCATCTACCTGGCTTATTAGCATTGCAAAAAGTATTATGCCTGGCAAACCGCGAATTGGTTGCCACTTGATCAGCCATCAATTTATCAAATTGTCCTCTTAATAGCTTAATAACCACCTTAGTCTTCACATCCAATGGGTTCAAAATTAAGGCCTTTTCTTTTTCCCTAATTTCATTCTCCAATTCTTTCCTTCTGGCTTCCAAAGTACGTCTGTATTTATTATTCATATATATCAACACCCCTCTCATGTAGGCCTTGCTAGCATCCCAAACCATGTCCATAGAGGTATCCTTATTCATATTAATTTCAAAAAAATCCTTCATCTGCTGTTTACATTCTTCCACATTTCTCTGATTTCTAAACAAATTCTCATTTACGCGCCACGAGCGCCTATCCCTATTGTCCTTATTGATCTCTAACCAAACTGGACTATGGTCCGAAATAGTTCTTGCACAGATCTTTACCTTCTTAATCCTAGAAAAAAATCATTAGTCAACAAAATAAAATCAATCCTGGAAAAAGATTGATGTCTGTCAGAGAAAAAAGTATAATCCTTTTCATGTAGATGTGTATCACGCCAAATATCTCGCAGTTCCAAATCGTCCTTCATTTCAAAAAAAGATTTAGGCAATCTGGCATGACTCGGAACACGCTTAAAAGAACCAGCCTTATCCATCTGTACGTCCAAAACACCATTCCAGTCCCCCATAAAAATAAACGATTTGTAATCCAATTGAGTAAGCTTTGTATGAAGTAAACTAAAAAAATCAGCTTGTTGTTGATTAGGAGCATACAGTCCAACTAGAAGCGTTTTTTTACCTTCTAACAGCAAATCTATCATGACATATCTTCCTTGCTTATCTGCTTCAATTAATTCCGCTGTTAGAGTACTTTTAACGTAGACAACCACTCCATTTTTCTTATTCATCGCAGAAGCAACAAATTGCGTGCCCAACCTTAAGTTCGATAAATACTTTTGGTCCATAACCCTAATATGCGTTTCTTGCAAACATATAACATCAATCTTAAATTTTTAAATATTGAAAAACTTTCTTTCTCTTCTGTGGTGAGTTTAATCCATTAACATTCCAGGTTAGAAATTTAGTCACCATGCGTGGCACCCCGAAGCTTTTGGAGCACGTCTTCAATAGCCCCTGTATTTTCTTTAGGCCGCGCTCCTCCCACAGCTTCACTGTAAGTACGCTTTGAAAGTTCCATAAACTTCTGCTGGTCTTGCTCTTGTACTTGTCTTGCTCGTTTTAAAGCGGCACGCGTCAACCTCTGCTCTCCAGCAGCAGCCGATGAAGCTATAATTTGATCCCCTCCAGCACCATTCTCCTCTGTCTGTCCACCTTCAGCCTCTTGAGGTTTTCCCTCTCCAGATCCCTTTGCAGCTTCCAGGAGTGATAGAGGGGTTGCTTTTAAAACATTGCTGTAAAAATCACACGCCTGAGTCACAGTAACCAGACGATATCTTTTACCTTCGTGCATCACCACCAATCCGACTGGAATCTCCCATCTGAACTTAATATCACGTTGCTTAAGTTCCTGTACGAGAAATGCAAAATCTTTCCTTCTCCTTAAAATCTTTGGAGGAATCTCTTTTAGAACCAGGACTTCTTGCTCAGCGACCACAACTTTAGTATCATAAGCAGCTTGAATAACTTCATCTCTAGTTGCTCTCTTTGTAAAATAAACCACCACATCTCTAGGTAGCTTCCTCTGCCTTGCAATCCATGAATTTACATGAAAAATTTTATCCATGCATCCCTCTATTTCAGATGCTGGCTGGCCCAATACTGCTTCCAAAGCCTCAGAAATCAGCTGCTTTAAGTCTTCTTTAGGATTCTCTTTTAAGCCCCTGATTCTAATAGCATACTGCATCTGGTGATACTGAACAAGGCTCAATTCTCCGTCCATTTTATCCCTTAAATTTTCATTCTCCAGTACCTTTACTTCTAATATAGAGTTCTTTTGACTAAGATCCTCCACTTTTTCATCCAAACGTTGCACACATTCAGCCACGCTTTCCACTGTAGACAAGATGTCTACCCTCATTGCACTAAACTTCTCTTCCATCCTCTCCTCCATTACATTAAACTTCTCTTCCATCCTCTCCTCCATTTTCTCCAGTTTCTCCTCCAACTTTGCCATCTTATCACCCATCATTTCTGACATTACCTGGGATTGCTTTGCAAAGGCATCTTGTATGTCCTTAAGCGTCAATGCCACAGGAGGTGCAGGAGGAAGCAAAGCTTGCAGCAATGTCTGTTGCACCGGGGAAGTTCCCGCACTCCGAAGAACTTTAGAGGAAGATTTAGCCGCCATCTTTCCCCACTTTCACTTGTTGCGTACTTTCACTTTAAGTTTATAAAGTCCATTGAGCTAGGGAGTAAGAATAAAAATCCTCTTCACCTTAACCTCCTGTACCGCTCTGCCTGCTCCTTTTTACTCCAAAGTCTTTCCTTCTGGCAGGGGTGGTCACAAACGCCTGGCTCTGCTCCAAAAATCCCAGAACAGAGACGCTAAGCAGCTCAGAGCAACCCAGGCTGCGGGGGAGCTCAATCCTTCAGCCGCCCGAGCTTTCAGCTCAGGCGGCCCTGGAGAACTCAACCCCTACCTGGGGCCTCACCCCCTCCTCTTCTCCCGACGAGGGGGCTTCCAATCCACCTAAACAGCTAATCGGCGCTGTTTTTGGTGGAAAAACACAGCTGCGAAGCGGACAGCCCGAAACGGCTATCTTCGGCGCCGCGCCGCCACCGGAAGTCCAAAAGTTATTTTTTTAAAAAAAAAGAAAAGATATTTAAAATGTGTTGCACTTGTTAAACATAGAGATATGGTGGACAGCTTGATTTTGCTCATAGAACATGGAACAATGGAGTTGAAAGGGGCCTTGGAAGTCTTCCAGTCCAAGCACCTGCTCAATCCAGAGATGAGAAAAATGGCTGTCCTGTCTCTTTTTGAAAACCTCCACTGGTTAAGCATCCACAACTTCGGGTGGCAAGCAATTCCATTTATTAATTGTTCTCATTGACAGGAAATTTCTCTTTAATTCTACGTTGGATCTTTGTTTAATGATCTTCCACCCATTACTTTGTGTCCTACCCTCAGATGCTTTGGAGAATAAATTGACCCCCCCTTCCCCCCTCACACTTGGAATACTGCATTCAGGTTTGGTCACCATGATGTAAAAAAGATGTGGAGACTCTAGAAAGAGTGTACAGAAGATGATCAGGGGACTGGAGGCTAAAACATATAAAGAACAGTTGCTGGAATTGGGTATGTCTCATTAATGAAAACATGAACTAAAGGTGACATGATAGCCCAATATCTCAGGGGCTGCCACAAAGAAGAGGGAGTCAAGCTATTCTCCAAAGCACCTGAAGGCAGGACAAGAAGCAATGGATGGAAACTAATCAAGGAGAAAAGCAACCTAGAATTAAGAAGAAATTTCCTGACTGTTAGAACAATTAATTAGTGGAACAACTTGCCTCCAGAGGTTGTGAATGCTTCAACACTGGAAGTTTTTAAGAAGAGATTGCACAACCATTTGTCTGAAATGGTATAGGGTTTCCTGCCTAAGCAAGGGGTTGGACTAGAAGATCTCCAAGATCCCTTCCAACTCTGTTATTCTATTCTATTCTATTCTATTCTATTCTATTCTATTCTATTCTATTCTATTCTATTCTATTCTATTCTATTCTATTCTATTCTATTCTATTCTATTCTATTCTATTCTATTCTATTCTATTCTATGTGACAACCCCTAAAGTACTGGAAGACTGCCATCTTATCACACCTAATCCTTCTCTTTGTTAGGCTAGACATAACTAGTTCCTTCACTTGTTCATCATATGGTTTAGTCTCAGGACTCCTTATGTCAGAATCCATTTATATTCCATTCATAAAATCCTATATGTATGTTCTAAAAATCTTACAATCCCACTGGATTCTGACATTTTTCCAAGGAGGAGAAGAGAAGATGTTAATAGGCGCAAGGATGTTTATTCAGACTGCCAGGAGGCTGTCTTCAAAGACCAGGGGGGAACCTTTGAACTAAAACAACAAAGGAAGGGGGAGGGAAGAGATCTGGTTTGTATCTCCGATTTAAATCTCTAAAGGAAGGGAGTAATTGTCGTAAAGAAATGAGAGTTCCCTCTTTCCCATGGAAGGATTTGACACCTGAATTTTAATTGATCTGGAACAAACCAGATGGCTTGAAGGGAGGGGGTGCGACTGGGGACTCTTTAAAAAGTACCAAACTGTAATATCAGATCCTGTCTAATATTTCCATCTCCAAACATGTTTTAGTAAAAGCTCCATTTGGACAATTTCTGGTTCAAGAGTTCTTTCTTTCTTAAGATGTGGATTGGGGTGGGTCCTGACATTAGACAGGATCTGCAGTAAGAGTCAACCTGAAAGGGAAAACCTTACCAGGGGACTTTGCAATAAATACGATGTCTGACGATGGAGCAAGAGAGGAGGAAACCCCATGGAGAGGGAGTTTTCCTCCCAAACGAAATCCCAGCAGTGGTCAGAAGCTGAAGCATCATATTCCTCCGGGGAAGAAGTGGTGGAGCCGCACGACCGAAAACCTCGGTGGTTGATGGGTATTGGAAGGAAAAGTGAGTGGGAAAAGGCATTGGGGAAAGTGACCCTGAGGTGGAGCGGCCACCAACCAGGATGGAGGCAAGAGATGGAGAGCTCCCTGCATGTCATTGAAGAAGAGCGGATGCTAGAAAAAGCTATTGACCTGATGAAGAGAAACCTTAGCTCACTAAAAGAGGAGAAAGCTGAGCACCGCAGCCGCAGCAGCGCCTGGGGCCGCAACTGGAGAGACAATGGAGGGGATCCTGTACCTGCAACACTGGGGCTGTCCACTGGAACAGGAGTTGCTGCCTCAGTATTACACACACCCCGAACCACAGACGGGGTTCAGGATGAGGGGCAATACCACCCACGGCGCAGACAATGGTCCAGTCAAAGGCTTCCACCTCTGGAAGCAAAATTCAAGGGGGAGCCACCACACTTGGGGTTTTTCCTAACCCAAGTCCTCAGCTATATGGAAGAGTATGGACGGGACATCCCCAGTGACAAAGCCCACATCTGTATTGTGCAATCCACCCTGTATGGACTGGCTGCAGACTGGGTGGTGAACCTACATGACTCCAATGCCCCAGAACTCAACGATTTCAACCGATTCATGTCATACTTGAGGCAGCGGTTTGAGGATCCTTTGGCTGATCATAAGGCCCGGGAGAGAATCAAAATGGTGAGGCAGGGCAGATGGACTGTGGCTGAATATACCCAAGAATTCTGAGCCATTGCCAGCAAGCTGAACTGGCCAGAAGATATCCTCCTTAGCCATTTCAAAGACGGGCTAAACTACGACCTGTATGATGTTTGCCTGCCTCGAGGAGACCCACACCATCTCAACGACTGGTATGTCCTGGCAGAGGAAGTGGAAATAGACCTACTGAAGAGACACCACCGAGGGAAACCATGGGGCCACCCACCACCCGAGCAAACAAGCGAGGGGGAAAACCCACCATCCACAGCTAAAAAATCAATGGGCTGTTTCAATTGCGGGAGAGAGGGCCACCGTGCCGTAGAATGTCTCTCAAAAGCCCCCCACGTAAAACTGAGGCATCACTTCCCAAGAAGTTAGGGAAGTCCCAAGGCAACCCTAAAGAATCTTCCATGAAGGGGACAGAGGCTGTAGAGTCCACAACCCCTGCCAAGAACTGGGATTGGATTCCGGCCTATACCGGAGGGGTGGTGGACACATCGGAAGACAGCTCAGAGGGAGAACCATTGGTAAGTGGATCCATTCCAACCATTGTTAAGACAGTGACTATATTAGTTTCCTCTGTGCCTGAAGCCGTCAAAGTAAGAGCACTAATAGACTCTGGTTGCACCCGCTGCCTCATCAGCCCAACGCTGGTGGGGAGATTGAGCATCCCAGAGAGGAGACTAAAACAGCTGATCTCTTTTAGCCAACTAGATGGGTCAATAGCAGGGGGGGGCCCAGCTACCCTAGTCACTTTACCAATTCACCTATCCCTGGGGTCTCATGAGGAATACATAACATTTGTAGTGGCCCCAGGCATGGAATGCCCAATGATTTTAGGACTGGAATTGCTGAAAAAATGGAACCCCGAGATAAATTTGAGGACAGCAGAACTCAATTTCCCAGAGGGAGAACATCAAAACTTAAAACCCCAAAGCATTCCCCCAACCCGAAGGGAAGAGACAGCATCAGTGGGGGAAGAAAAGGGGTTACCAGAGATACCGGAGGAATACAGGGACCTTGCTGAGGTTTTCAGTGAGGAATGGGCAGATGAGCTTCCCCACCACCACCCCACAGACTGTGCTATAGAATTCAAACCCGGGGCAAAGCTCCCAAAGCCCAGGATGTATGCCATGAGCCCAAAGGAAATGGCAGAAATGGAAAGGTTCATAAAGAAAAACTTAGAAAGAGGATTTATTGAGCCTGTCAAACCCAAAGTGGCCTCCCCAGACCTGCTCAGGGAGAAGAAGGATGGTTCTTTCTGCTGTTGTATAGATTACAGGAAGGAGATGAATGGAAGACTGCATTCAACTGCCCATTGGGTTGCTACCAGTTCAAAGTACTGCCATTTGGACTGCAAGGGGCCCCCGCAGTCTTTATGAAATTAATTAATGACGTGCTAAGAGAGCACCTATATAAGGGGGTCCTGGTTTACCTAGATGACATCCTGATATTCACTGAGACCAAAGAGGAACTTATCAACCTAGTCAGAGCGGTCCTGAAAAAGTTGCGGGCTGCCCACCTATATGTTAAATTATCGAACTGTGAGTTCCACCAGGAAAGAATAGACTATCTGGGATATCTGGGATATCGCATATCCCCACAGGACATTGAAATGGACCCTGAGAAAGTCACGGCAGTATTAGAATGGGCACCCCCCCACACACACGGAAGCAATTGCAAAGCTTCCTGGGATTTGCAAATTTCTACCGCCAATTCATCCCTTCATTTGGCCAAATATCCATGCCCCTCACAAAATTGTTGAAAATGAAGGGGGGGGTCCCCCGTGAAACCCAGCCAGCCTCTGAAGTGGACCATGGAATGTCAAGCAGCATTTGAAAGGCTAAAGAGACTTTTTTTCTGCTGAACCTGTCCTGAGACATCCAGATCCCAATAAACCTTTTGTAATACAGGCAGATGCTAGCGATGTAGTGGTGGGAGCTGTATTATTACAGGAAAACAATGAGGGGGCATTGCAACCATGTGCATATACATCCAGAAAACTCACAGAAACAGAACAACGTTGACCCATATGGGAAAAGGAGGCTTATTCTATAAGATGGGCATTAATTATATGGTGCCAGTTCCTAGAAGGAAATAAAATCCCCTTCCAAAAACTTGGAAGCATTAAAAAAAACCCCAGGAAACTCACTCCTAAGCAAGCCCGCTGGTCCCAACATTTTCACCGATTCAATTTCACTCTCAAACACTTACCGGGGGGGGAGAATTTCCTGGCAGATGCATTATCTCGCATGCCCCACTGACCACTGACTCTAAACCACTTGTGCCTGAACAACAACTGGCAGCACCAGTCACCACCAGGGCTCAAATAAAAATGAAGCCGAAGGTGGATAGCCAAACTGGAATAGAATTCCCAAAGTCTTTGGAAAGTGATGAATGGTTCCAGAAAAATAGACATGTGTGCTCAATTAAAGATGGTCTACCCTGGGTGGGTGAGAAGTTATACATACCTGCCACCCAGAGGATCAATTTCATGCAACTGTGCCATGATACAAAATCAGCAGGACATTTTCGGTTTGTAAAAACCTTACACTTAACTAAAAGGCAATTTTGGTGGCCATCTATGAAAAAGGACCTAGAAAGCTATGTGGGCAGCTGTCAAATTTGCGCAATGGCCAAGAGGCTGCAAGGGAAATCGCCAGGACTGTTACAACCGGTGGTGAACCCCTCAGCCCCATGGAAAGAAATAGCCATGGATTTTATAGTGGAACTACCCAAAAACAACGGTAACACAGTAGTCTGGACTGTCACAGATCTGTTCTCTACACAAGTGCATTTCATACCTTGCCAAAAGATCCCTACCACAAAAGTTTTAGTGAAACTCTTCGTACAGCATATTTACAGATTGCATGGGGCACCACAACGCATCATATCTGATAGAAGGGTGCAATTTACGTTGGCATTTTAGAAAGAATTTTTATCCCTTTTAGGAACCACCCAAGGACTGACATCTAGTCATCACCCTCAATCAAACGGTCAATGTGAAAAGGCTAACTCAGTGCTTGAGCAATATTTAAGATGCTTTACTAATTTCCAGCAAACAAACTGGACAGACCTACTACCTTTCGCAGAAGTGACATATAATAATACAGTCCACTCCAGCACAGGTTACACTCCTTTTCAAGTAGCTACCAGTCAAAGTTTCAACCCCATGCCAGAACTAACCCCCACCGAGCCGGTAATTCCCGAACTGAAGGAGTGGATTGCTCAATTACAAAACATCTGGCCAATCATTAGGAAAGCTTTAGATGAAGCTAGACACACATACAAGACACAGGAGGACAAAAAAAGAGTAGATCCCATACCATTCAGGATGGGAGAGATGGTATATTTATCCACAAAATACCTTAAATCACTACAACCCTGTAAAAAACTCGGACCAAAATATATTGGACCTTTTCCAATCGAAAGAATCATAAACCCAGTAACAGTTTATTTATTTATTTATTTATTTATTTATTTATTTATTTATTTATTTAATTAATTAATTACATTTATATACCGCCCTTTCCCGAAGCACTCAGGGCAGTTTACAGGGTAATTAAAAACCAGATACAAAAGTTAAAAACAAGTTTTAAAAAAATTACATTTGTCCCTGTATAAATAAAACCCCAGTTAAAATAAGATTAATCCTCAGCCTAGGCCAGAGAGCTCGAAGAGCCAGGTCTTCAGGTCCCGGCGGAATGAACGGAGGTCGGGGGCAGTCCTCAGCTCCACTGGCAGCTGGTTCCAAAGGGCAGGCACCCCCACTGAGAAGGCCCTATCCCTGGGTGTCGTCCACCGGCAATCTCTTACCGGTGGCACCCTGAGAAGACCCTCTCTGTGGGAGCGCACTGGACGAAGGGAACTTGATGCCGGCAGCAGTTGTTCCCTCAGATATCCCGGACCCAAGCCATGTAGGGCTTTATAGGTCATTACCAGCACCTTGAATCTCACCCGGAGGGGAACCGGAAGCCAATGCAGCTCGTGGAGTAGAGGTGTTACATGGGAGTATCGGGAAACCCCCATCACAACTCGCACAGCCGCATTTTGTACCAGCGGAAGCCTCCGAGTGGTCCTCAAGGGCAGCCCCATGTAGAGAGCGTTGCAGTAGTCTAAACGGGAGGTCACGAGCGCATGAGTGACTGTGCATAGGGCATCTCGGTCCAGGTAGGGCCGCAACTGGCGCACCAGGCGAACCTGGACAAAAGCCCCCCTGGTCACGGCTTCTATATGGTCTTCAAAATTGAGTCATGAATCCAGGAGGACGCCCAAGTTGCGAGCCCTATCAACGGGGGGTAACACCTCACCCCCGATCGTTAGAGATGGAATAGTCTGGTTAACCCGAGATGCCGATATGCACAGCCACTCAGTCTTGGCGGGATTGAGACGAAGCCTGTTTCTCCCCATCCAGACCTGGACTGCCTCCAGGCAACGGGACATCACATCGAGGGCATCGCTGGGTTGGTTTGGGGTGGAAAGAAAAAGTTGGGTATCATCAGCGTACTGATGATACCCCACCCCAAAACCACGAATGATCTCACCCAGCGGCTTTATATAGATGTTGAACAGGAGGGGCGAGAGAACCGACCCCTGAGGAACTCCACAAATGAGAGGCCTCAGGGCGGATCTCTGCCCTCCCGTCAACACTGACTGTGAACGGCCCAGGACATAGGAGGAGAACCACCGTAAAACAGTGCCTCCCACTCCCAACCCCCTGAGACGCCGCAGTAGGATACCATGGTCGATGGTATCAAAAGCTGCTGAGAGATCTAATAGGACCAGGACAGAGGAGCAATCCCTGTCCCGAGCCCTCCAGAGATCATTCACCAGCGTGACCAATGCCGTCTCCGTGCTGTATCCGGGCCTGAAACCCAATTGGTACGGGTCCAGATAACCAGTTTCCTCCAGGAACAGAGGAAGCTGATGCGCCACCACACTCTCAACAACCTTCGCCAAAAAGCGAAGGTTGGAGACTGGACGATAGTTATTTAAAACAGCCGGGTCCAGGGCAGGCTTCTTGAGGAGGGGTCTCACCACCGCCTCCTTCAAGGCGGCAGGGAAGACACCCTCCTTCAAAGAAGCAGTTATTACTGCGTGGAACCAGCCTCGTGTCCCCTCCCGGGCCGCATAAGCTAGCCAGGAGGGGCACGGATCCAACAAACAGGTGGTGGTGCTCAGCCTCCCCATGATCCTGTCCACATCATCAGGGGAAACAGGATCGAACTCAGTCCAGATAACATGCTCAAGACCGTCCGATTCCTCCACATCAGACTCTGCCCAGTCAGAGTCCAGACCGGTCCGGATCTGAGTGATTTTGTCCGCCAGATGATGACTAAACTCCTCGGCTCGTCCCCGTAAGGGATCCTCCCTCACCTCCTGGTTAAGAAGGGAGCGGGTCACTCTAAACAGGGTGGCCCGGCGATTATCTGCGGACGCGATGAGGGCAGCAAAGTAGTTAGTCTTCGCCGTCCTTATCGCCGCAAGATAAGACCTTATAAATGTTCTTAACTGCAATTGGTCAGATTCGGATCGGCTGGACCTCCAACCGCTCTCTAGACCTCGTCTCTGCGCCGGGTCAGAGGTCGCAAGGGTACAACGCACTCAAGTGCCCCGGCGGCCGCCCTTTCCCAGGCATCCACCAGGACATCGACTGGGCTGTGGGTAAGGGTGATGGGTATAGGCCCAAGCGCCCTCTGGAACCGTTCCGGGTCCATTAGGTGCCTGGGGCAGAACCACGTGGTCGGTTCCGCCGCCCAGCAGCGGGGGGTGGCGTAACGGAAGACCAGCCGCAGGAGGTAATGATCTGACCATGACAGGGGGGCGATGGTTGGTGAACCCCCTCCCAGATCATCCAGCCACTGTCCAGATAGGAATACCAGGTCAAGAGTATGACCCCCCACATGAGTCGGGCCCTCAATAACTTGGGTCAGGCCCATGGCCGTCATGGAGGCCATGAACTCCCGAGCTAACTCAGACAACCCTCCCAGTGAAGGCACGTTGAAGTCACCCAGAACTATAAGCCTGGGGAACTCCACCACCAGCCCTGAGAGAGTGTCGAGCAGCTCGGGCAGGGCTGTTGCCACACAGCTGGGTGCCAGGTATGTGAGCAACAAGCCCAACTGAGCCCGAGGACCACATCTCAAGAGGAGGGATTCACTCCCGGCCATCTGGACAATGGTGGCCTCCCGCGGGCATAGAGTCTCCTGGACAACTACCGCCACCCCACCACCCCTGCCCTGTGCCCGTGGCTGGTGTAGCACCTGGAAATCTGGAGGGCATAACTCGGTCAGAGGCACCCTTCCCTCCGAGCCCAACCAAGTCTCTGTAATGCACACCAGATCCGCACATTCCTCCTCGATCAAATCATGAATGAGGGGAGCCTTGTTAACGACGGATCTGGCGTTAAAATAAACCAGCCTGAGCTCAGGGACCTGATCACCCTCATCCCCGGGTAAGAGAGTGCTAACCGGAGGGTCGGAGCGCGCCACCGCTTGGAGACAGCGGGGGCGCAATCCCAGATGTTGATATGGCCCTCCGTGCAACCACCTGCTGCCATTCCCTATCGTCGTGGGGATTTGAAGTTGAATTAGGACTACCTAAAAATCATAGACAAATACACCCAATTTTTCACTGCAACTTACTAAAGAGAGAACAACAGTCACACCTACAAACAAAAACCCCACCAACACCACCTCCCATCATGGTGGAAGGAGAACAACATTTTGAGGTGAAGGAAATTTTAGATTCCAGAAAACACCATGGAGTGATCCAATATTTAGTAGCTTGGAAACACCTCCCCTCCTCAGAAAATGAGTGGGTCAATAAACACCACATCAAAGCACCAAAGTTGCTTAAGAGGTTTCATACAGAATATCCGAACAAACCGGGCTAACATTTATATTTTATTTCCTCTACAGATGGACATATCTTTTCATTAAGGAGAGCAGACTGTCAGAAGAAGAAGCTCCTTTTGGACAATTTCTGGTTCAAGAGTCCTTTCTTTCCTAAGATGTGGATTGGGGTGGGTCCTGACACCTTATCATCTTTGTTGCTTTTCTCTACATTCTTTCTAGGGTATCAGTATATTTTTTTTTGCATTGTGGTGACCAGAACTGGATGCAGTATTTTAAGTGTGATCATACTAGTACAATATAAGGTGGTGCTAACAATTCATGTGACCTTGATACTATCCCTCTGTTGATGCAAACCTAGGACTGCATTGGCTTTTTTGTCACTGAGGGCTTACACTTAAATGGTTGTCCACTAGGACACTGAGATCCCTCTTACAGTTACTGCTATTGAGCCAGGCACCTCCTATTCTGTATCTATGCATTTGATTTTTTTTGCCTAAGCATAAGACCTTACTTTTATCACTGAATTGCACTGACATAAAAATCTTGGAACATATGTTTAAGCTTGGAATATATTCATGTTTTGGATGATTTGCACATTAGATACTAAGTCCTGAATTTAAAAGCTCGCATATAGCTGCCAGAAAGTAACTAGAATAAGAATATCACCTTCTAATCAAGCTTTCTGAGCTTCCTTAATGTATGTTTGGTCCTTCAATGTCATAGAATAACATATGAGCCTTTTTTCTTCATTTTTATGTTATCCTTCCTTTTTTTCATTATGTCAACTAATATGCTATCAATTCAGATATTTAACTCATAAACCTGGAAACAATATATGGGTTCATGGAACATGTATGCTTTATTTGGCACAAGGAATTAGAGTTTTCTGACATTAACCCAGATACAGAAAATAGACATGGACAATGAAATGGAAATGGAAATGTTTCTAGGTTTACCTCAGAATAGACTGTCAGATTTGATTTATAAAGACTGCATTGAAAATCAAGCATCCCAGACTTTGTATAAGTGTTGTGTCACTGTTAACACATCACTTTTTGTTGTAACACTTTTTGTTGTATCCTGCTATCATGTTAGAATTAAATCATTCTGACATCTTAGCTATGTTGATTTCATTTTGGTAACAGGAAGATATAAAGAGGAGAAATGAGATGAATGGATTTCTAAACTGTCATCTTGAATTGCGTTTTGCATATTGTACTTGAATATTAAGTTGCATTTGAGAAATGTTTAAAGTCCAAAGGGCTGATGAGACTAGATCACTTGAATTATCCATTGTGAAATTAAAATTAGTGAGTGCTTCTTAGTGTCTTTCTTCACGAGCAGCTTACGTTTTCTATCACAGTTATTTTGACTACAGAACTTTGGGTAATCTTTTTAAAGTGGCTTGATTGGGGGGGAATCTTCTAGGAGAGAATTCAAGATTTAAACTTTTTTAAAAAAACACAAAATCACAGAAAATTAATTAGACAAAATTAACTACTGGCTTAAAGGATGGTGCCATCAAGAGAACTTTGGATTTTTAGGCCATGATCTACAATACCTACCTGAAAGGGTTCTGGTAGGAGATGTACTACAGTTCAAAAGATCAGGAAGAATTTTTTTTGGAAAACATTTTAATCCTAAATGTAGAAGAGGGAACTAGAGGGTCAGCTATACTAGACATATGTCTTACTAATAGGATGAAATGATAGAGAAGGGTTGAAGTTGCAGGAACTTTGGGGGAGAATGACCATATTTTGGAATTCAACATAATGCAGGGACAGGTAACAGAACAATATATTTAAAAAGTGTCTTCGACTTTAAGGGAGCTGATTTCTATAAACCTAAAGAGAATTTAGAAGGATTCCATGGATGGAAATCTTAAAGGGCAAAACAACTCAAGAAGCTTGGAAAACTGTGAAAAATAAGAATATAGTAGCTCAATCTAGCACAATACCAGTGAGAAAGAAAAATAAGAGATCCCAGACAAAACCAGAATGATTGATAAAGAACACTCTGATAAACTGAGAAACAAAAAGGACAAGTATAAACAATGGAAAGAGGGACACATAACTAAATCAGACTACCAACAAATAGCCCAAATTTGCAAAGACAAAGTCAGGAAATTAAGGCTCACAATGAACTTAGACTTGCAACAATTGCAAAAATAATAATAAAGAAGTTTTTTTTGACATGTACAATACAAGCAAAAGTCAAGGAAACAATTGTCCAGTAATGGAAGAAGATGGCAAGGAGTTGATGGGTAGCAGGGAGAAATTGAACTGCTTAATTCATTCTTTTCACCTGTCTTTACGCCAAAAAAACAAAATCCAACTTATCAAAACAGTATGGTAGAAGACAGAATAGAAATGCAAGTTAAGGAAATAAAATGGTAAGACAATACCAGTCCACCCTAGATGAGTTCAAATAACTAGGACCAGACAGTTTACATGACAAGGTTCTGAAGGAGCTGGCAGACATGATCTTGCAACCACTGAACAAAATCTTTCAAAGCTCCTGGAGTACTGGAGAACTATGGAGAAGACTAGAGGTGACATGATAGCAGTCTTCCAATATTTGAAGGGCTGTCACAGAGAAGACTTATTCTTCAGAACACCTGAGGGCAGGACAAGAAATAATGGATGGAAGTTTAGCAAAGAGATCCAACCTAGAACTAAGGAGAAATTTCCTGACAGTGGAAGCAAGATGTTGTGGGGACTCTATCACTAGAGGTTTTCAAGAAATGATTGGACCTTTGCCCAGAATGGTATATAGAGTCTCCTCCTCGAGCAGAGGTTTGGACTAGAAGTCTTACAACTTTGTTGTTCTAAGTTCTTTTTAGTTAGCATCTCCATTTTGATCCACAGCATAACCAAGATTAAATAGCTGCAATGAAATCAGTTTTTCATCTTGATCGAAATATATGTAACAATAGCAAATGAAAATTTAATATTAAGTTTTGCAAATGACCTGCTTGTTTGCAAGGAAAGCAATAGTTTTCTTCTGTTGTTTTCCAATCCACAAAGAGAAGCCATGATTTAGGATAAGTTTATGATTTTTTTTAGTGATCCAGTTTTCTGAAGAACAAGGTCTCTTTCTTCAAACAGGTTTTTAGTGTATTAACGGAATCAGTTACTGAATATTCTCTCAATATAATATTACAATTATTCTGCTGACCTATACATAATACTATATTAATGCAGGGAAATTTTGGCTAGATTCAAACATTTCACCTTGCAAACTGGGAGTTCATACTGACTTCAACATTTCATAAAAATAGAATATGCTGGAAATTTTAAAATATTGCAAATCTCCGGTGAAATTTGTGAATAAAACAGTTTCTTGGTTTGACTCATCTATTGAAATCCTTTCAACAATTCTCTTTCTTTTCTGCCCCTATTCTTTTTCTTTTGAACTTATTGTTTCAGGCAGAAACTATCTCAATCTTTTTCCAGTGCAATGCTGTCATAGATTTCATTTTACCAATATCTTAAACAGAGATGTAAAAAAAAAAGATTTCTTTTATCTTAAAACATTTTGATCTACAAAAGTGACTTTGGTGTAGCATCAGCAGTAGCAATTAACAGAATCTGCCATCCATATTTTTTGTTTAGGAAATTATAAAAATCAAAGTGCAGGTTTTAAAAAAAATATTTATATAAGGGATAAATTGCATTGAAAGATGTATAAAACAATAAAATGTATTAGTATGTTAATCTTTTAAAACCTTTTGTTGTTAAAATAGCAACATATAAAGGAAGAAAATCTATACTGTATAGCAATAATACAATTAAAAACTACATATTAGATTAGATTATACATCACAAAGGCTCCAATCAACAAAAAACTATATGATAAGCATAAATATCTATATGGAATTAATTCACTCATTGAGCTTATTACATCTGGACCACATAGTAACATATTGAGCCATCTTTACATTTTAAAGCTACAAAGACTTTTCAAAAATAGATAACTCATATCCTGAGTTGTTTAAAATTCTTTAAAATTGGGGGAAAGATTTACTTTCCATTACATAGGATTATCCACTATGCTGTACCTCAGGCTTGATAAAGACAAATTTTAGGAATATAATTCTACATCATATTAAGTTCCTGAAATATATTTGTTCCCCAAATTATATTAATGTACATTAGAAGGAGTCTGGTAGCATCTCTTCCAACTAACAAATTTTATTAAAAGGCACCAGCTTTTGTGAATTGAGAAGAAGTGAGCTGCAGTTCGCAAAAACATGTATCTTTTAATAAAATATGTTAGTCAAAAAAAGGTTTTAATAAACTCCTGTTTTTTGGCTATGATAAATTAATATGACTCTCTTTCTACAGTATTAACATAGTGTACATATTAATCTGAAGCCAAAATAAATCTTTAACAGAACAAGACCAAATAATGTGTGCTAAAAATATTCAAATTCTTACATCACTACAATAAAAGATCTATTGTTAATTTCTTTATAAAGATTCTTTGAGGAGTACAGTAGAAATAATATTTTCTGGTCTGTTAGTCTAATTTTTAAATCATAAAAAATGTATATCATTTTGAAAAAATACCTGGTCTCATTTATTTTCCTTTTTCCTTTCTGCTATAGGGACATATAACTATTACTGTCATTTCATTTTTTTAAATACTTTATAAAATTGAATTGTTGGTTTCCATTCAAGCACATAATCTCTTAAAGAAGGTAAAATTACAGGTATGTCAGAGGCTGCCAAAGCATCTGGGTTAGTTCTAGAGTCTAGACAATCATCCTTTGAGAGAAAGGCAGTGTAGACTGATGTGACCAGAGGGAACATTAAATTTTAGGTTGATCTTATTTTTCTTTAACTCCAATGCTAGACATTCCCATGATCATTGAGAGAGTATATATGCCAAATGAACTTGAATAAATCAATATTTAGTTACCTAAACAGATAAATAGAATGACCACAGATGGGAAAAAAGCAGTGGGAGCAGGAGCAACTTTTGACTTCCTGCTGGCTTTCCCATTGACTTTGCTTGTAGGAAGCTGGCAGGGAGTCTCAGAAATCATGATGTAACTGCTGGGATGCTGCAATGGCCAGAACGTGGGGGGGGGGGGGAAACCTAATCTGAACATTATGGAAATTTCAGTTCTATAGGAGAATGTGTCCCAGATTTTTTAATGCATTCTTTAAATTATCAAATTTTAGGTATCTTGATTCAAAACTTGTTGCAGTATAATGCTCCATTTGGGCTAAATTGGTGAGAAAAACAGATAAAAACAATGAGAGTTTTAGTATATAGATACATTATGTCACAATTATACAGATTGTCATTTATATACTGAACAAATGAAGCAGTAGGCATGGGCTTAAATGGACTCCAGAAGATGGTAGAGGACAGTTTAAAAATAAACTGATTTAATGTATTGATCTCTTGTTTAGTCCAAGTATTCCAATGAACATCTTCCCCACTATTTTCAAATTTGAGTTATACCACAATGTGAATTGCTCTTGTAATTTGGGATTAAATCACAACTACATACTTATCAATAAATAAATATGTTTTGCAGTTAATATATCTAGTCCCTAACACCAGCTAAGATTACAAGGGTTGTAGGATTGTTCTCAGGTTTTAAACTTACTGTGAACTTGGCTTTACAATGAAGGAAATATAGAAAGATTAAATTATTGCCTTTCAACAACATAGGTGTTGGTAAGTTTGTAAATGTTTCTTTAGTAATACATTTATAGCCCAATTTTATTTTGTACTATTTAAGGCAGCATACAGCTCAGTACAAAGGCATAAACTACAGATATTAATACTGGCTATGAAAGGCTGACCATGCTATACTTCCCTTAGCCTCCTGCTACATTTATATTCATGTAAGAGGGCAATCCGGAAATAAGCCTCCATTTGGTTATCAATGACACGCACTCACAGATACAGAAATTTTATTATATACATTAGAAAACTACAACATTACATTGCTTTTTGACATAATCAAAATTGAGGCACTTGTCATAACATCTTACAAGGTTTAAAATTCCTTAGTAGTAGTTGCTACTACTACACCAAAAGTCAGCATGCCCTGACGCTTGTTATGGATGGCTCATCTGAGTTTTCATAATGTTTAACAGTAGACTTCTGAACTGATGGTCGAACCATGCTCCATGAACTTCACTAGCAATACTTCTTTGGCATCTTCACATTTGGCAGGATTTTCTATGGCACCACTTCCGATGTGGTGTTGATTCACAATAATGCTTGCCCCCACACTGGTAGATGCACCCAAGAACTTTTGAAGCAGTTCCGTTGGAATATTTTTGATCACACACACACACATCTAGACCAGATTTGGTGCTGAGCAACTACTACTAAGGAATTTCAAACTTTGTAAGACATTATGACAAGTGCCTCAATTTTAATGATGATTATGTCAAAAAGTAATTTAATGTTATTTTTTAATGTATATAATAAAAGTTTTGTATCTGCGAGTGTCTGACATTGATAACCAAATGGAGGTTTGTTTCTGAATTAGGTTTATTATTAAGGTTTAGGTTTATTAAATTTTTATACCGCCCTTCTCCCGAAGGACTCAGGGTGGTGAACAGGGCATATCATAAAACTACAAAAATACAAAAGTTAAAAAAGAATTAAATTATTGCCCACAGTAAAAACAATAGAAAATATATATAAATATTAAAACCCTAAATAACTCCCCATCAGGCCAGGCCAGCTTGTTCAAATAAATGGGTCTTTAACCCGCGCCGGAAGGAGCGGAGATCCGGTGCCATCCGGAGCTCAACCGGCAGCTGATTCCACAAAGCCGGAGCGCCCACAGAGAAGGCCCTCCCCCTGGGGGCCACCAGCCGACATTCTCTGACTGGAGGCACCCTGAGGAGGCCCTCTCTGTGGGAACGCACGGGGCGGAGGGGAGTCGACGCCGGCAGCAGGTGGTCCCTCATATTGTCCTCATATATTAGGGAGGTGTCTTCCTCAGTCTTATGCTGTCTTCTTATTTTGTACCTAACCCATGTTTTTCCCCTTGTCACTTTGATAATGGACCTGGCCTATCTCTATCAAGGTCATATTTTTTATTCTCTATACCTACAGTACATCCTCCTATTTTCCACAAATAACAATCCTGTAAGGTGATTGGGTTGGGAAATAATGGATGCTTGAGCCATTATATGGTTTATATAGCTGAGAAATTTCTTCCAATGTATCCCATAAAATTAGTAACTTGCTATTCAGGTGCAGAAGTCCCTGACATAACTGAGTATAAAAATAATTAAAAGGCTGATTAACAGATTTTGTTTCAGTAAATGATCATCATTGATCAGAATTCCAGTTATAAAATTTCATTATGTTGTTTCAAATGATAGGTTATGTAAGTTGTAAAGGAAAATATGAATTGTGGAGAAACACATATAAAATATGTATGAGAGCAACTGCAGATTTAAGATGTTTAAAAGTACTTGACTGAGAAATTAGATGGTTTACAAATATTTACACTCATTTACTGTAGTACGATCAACCCATACCACCTTAGATATATGCCTATCAATGCCTTAAGGAGAAAAAATTGTTAAGATGATCTGCTAAAACAAATTATTAATTTTACTTACTACCAAGTCCAGATCATAACTTGTTATTCCAGCCTTCTTTATTGTATCTGAGATGCTACTTCTTGATTCAAAACTACAAGAGACCAATATAATAATAACAAAAACTCCAAGCATGTATAAGTTTTTTTCAAAATCTTAGTTATATCACCACATACATTCAATAGTCTTTTTAAAACTAATGTTGTTTAAACTAATGTTGAACTGATCTACTGTAAATGTCAAAACATAAGATCAAACATGATGTAAGGTTTCCATTTATTAAACACCAGTGCTTTGTTTGAGTCTTAATCTTCTAATATATTTTTTCTATGAGTCTTGATTCAAATAACAGTTTTCCACAATACTCTCAGGAAAATGTGAGGATGCCTGCTATAATATCATTAGTTGAAAAATGATTAAAAATGTTTGGAACATCATTTAAACATAGGACCTCTGTGTTATTAATTAAAGCAACCTATGTTTCTAAAGGTTTTATGTGAGTCTGATAGAAAGACGTATGCTTTAAAAGCTGCAATACCTTTAAAGATTTGACACATCTTAATTCAAGTTCACAAGTTCATACAAAACAGGATGCTTTCATGAGATCCAAAACACTTTTCTTCTTCCAGAGAGAGAGAGAGAGAGAGAGAGAGAGAGAGAGAGAGAGAGAGAGAGAGAGAGAGAGAGAGATCACCACAAATCCAGATCCATTATTTGACATACTAGGAAGTAACTGAATATTACATGGCGTCTGTAATCAGATAAAGGCTGTTTGTCAAAGAGGTGTTGTACATGGAATGAAGAAACAACCAAGTGGAAAAATTAGTAGGAGAAGAAAACAAAATTATTACACATGGAAAATAGAAATCAGTTGAAGTTTCCATACAGTTGAACCTTTTTCAATATAAAGAGTTTGTGTAAGTTCAAGTATGAATAATTGTAATGTGTTCTTTATGGGATAGCATTTGAGCACAATATGGAAACTGCAGCCAGCCCAGAAGCATAGAAAGTTGAGTGGGGCTTCCTGAAGGTTCCTCATATTGAAACATCTGCTCAGTTGTGTTCCAAGCCCAATTCCTGGCATCCACAATGGACTTGCCTAGGCTAGGTTAGGATCAAATTACTTGCAGAACAACCTATTCCCATATAGTCCACCCTACATTTTTAAATCATCAACAGGATACCTTTTATAGGACCCAAAGTTGGATACATTTGACAGTCACATTAATTCTGCCTTTTGTTGGCAGGGTCCATTTGTGGAACTAACTACCAATGGGGTTCAACCAAACTCCTTTATTATAGTTTAGAAAGTTGCTCAAAACATTTTTTATTCAGAATTTTTTTTATTAATTCCTTATAACATTAAAAAAGTGTATTATCTCATAATGAATTTTAATGATGTTTTAGGATTTTTTAAAAGTTGTACTCCTGCCCACTCTTCAAGGCTCTGGATTGGGAACTGAACAGGTTGGGATGATCTTACAACTGGTATGGGAAGTGAAAATATTGAGAGCAAAAGTCTTCTCTACCTGTGTTCATCAATACATTGGATCACATTGCAGCAAGTTTGATCTTTATTGTACCCAACCCCCAAAACCTCTGAAGAAGTCATGATTAGGATCAAGTTTATATTTAAGGGTTGAAACAACTAGCTAGACTGTTGATTTAGAACAGGGGTGTCAAACTCACCACATCACATGACACGTTGCGATGTATCATGATATTTTTCCCCTTGTCGGAGCTGGGGTGGGTGCAGCTTCTGGGTGACACATTCAGCCTGTGGGCCAACAGTTTGACACCCATGATCTAGAATAAGCCATGGTGGTGCAGTGGTTAGAATGCAGTACTGCAGGCTACTTTTACTGACTGCTGGCTGGCTGCAGTTTGGCGGTTTGATTCTCACCGCCTCAAGGTTGACTCAGCCTTCCATCCTTCTGAAGTCAGTAAAATGAGGAGCCAGATTGTTGGAGCAATGTGCTGACTCTGTAAACTGCTTAGAGAGGGCTGTATATAAGTCTAAATGCTATTGCTACTGTTATCTCTTGTAAAGGGCCAGCGGAAAGATCTGGAAACAGTACCTTGTCTCAAGGGATAATTATATTATGGAGTATATTCCACTCTGCTTAATGATACAAGACATTGTAGTTATATTGCCTATAGATGGAAGAATGAGATTCTATCATTTTAAATAGTGGAACTCTAGTTAACGGTTTGCTGTTGCTTTATTTCAAGACCATAACTTCAGACTATATACAGAAGATATTTAGCACATAGTGACATTTCCCCTATTCTGAGATTTAATCAGCCACAATTCCATCTTAAAAAGATACTGACAGAGCAGATGTTTTGGGATCTGAGTCTGCTTTCCTTTCATAGGACACATTGCTGAAAATAAAAGTTAGCTCCAGCTGGTGGGGAAATTTATGCTGGAGATGAAAGCACATATAAGTAAGTAAGTAAGATGGCACGAAGTGCAGTGGTAAATGCAACCTGGAAATTGGAAAGATTAAGAAGAAAGTAATAACAATAAAAGAGAAACAAACAATAGAAGCAATTTCCTCAGAATCACAAAACTCACTGAACTAAGGTATTGATGTGATAAAACATTAAATATTTCATCACTAAAGCTTTCTAGATATACATCAGTAGGACCAAAAATCTATATGTGTAGTGCATAGAGAACACAAAGCAAACAATACCATTCTTATAATCTTATATGAAAGTAAAATTTATTCATCTCATATTATAAAATAATTGTCTTTTTTCATCCAGAATCCAAGATATATAATTGGATAGTACAGAATATAATTATTATGACCCCAAGTGATGCGTTATAAAGAAAAAAAACCTTTCTGACACAGAAGGCTTTTTTCAACATTTCTATGTTTAGAACAGACATCTGGATCTGGCCATGAAGTGGTTTCATGTTGCCTATGGAGCCATCTTGGAAACAGCAAGAGAACGGCCCCCACTGCCTTGGCCTCACCTCAGGCTGGCCAGGAGCCAATGTATAATTTTGTGGTGGCCATCCATGCTGGAATGCATTCAGTCTTAGCTCTACAAGGCCATCCTGGAAACAGTGAGGGATCGCCCCCTACTGCATCATTCCTGCCCCCTGGGCATGCGCTGGGGAGGTATCACCCTTTGCGAGGAATGAAAAAAATGCACCATTGCTTGGAAGTGGCCAGTAAATGGCCCTCGCCTACTTCACATATCCAGCTTGGTAGGCTCTGGGGGAGGGGACATTGTGAGGAGTGTGAGGTTTGATGTTACCTGTGCAACACCACCCAGCCCCCAGCCTGCCCAGTTTGGGCAGGCAGTGGGGCACTCTCCTTATAGCACCACCCAGCCCAGCCTCTCAGCACTGTGAGGAGAGCTCCATGCTGCCTACCCAAACTGGGCGGGCTGGGGCTGGATGGTGTTGCGCTTCTTGTCAGCTTTGAACCTCCTGGCACAGTCTCTCAGTGCTGTGAAGAGAGTGCCCCACTGCCTGCCAAAACCAGGCAGGCTGGGGGCTGGGCAGTGTTGCACTTCTCACCAGCTTTGCTCTGCCCGGATCAGCCTCTCAGTGCTGTGAAGAGAGTGCCCTGCTGCCTGGCGAAACCAGGTGGACTGGGGGCTGGATGGTGTTGCACAGATAACATCGAACCTCATGTTGCTTGTGGCATCCCCTCCCCCATAGCCCACCAAGCCATATATGTGAAGTAGGCAAGTGCCATTTGCTGGCCACTTCCAGGCAATGGTTCATTTCTTCATTCCTCATGAAGGGTGACCCCTCCCCAGCTGCATTTTTTGCCTATTTTTCTCCCTCCCTCATCTCAAATATTTTCCTGTGACTTTATTCTTAAGGAAGGAAGGAAGGAAGGAAGGAAGGAAGGAAGGAAGGAAGGAAGGAAGGAAGGAAGGAAGGAGATTGGAATGAGGGGGGGAGGGTCTGAGGGAAGTCCTGTCTTAGCACTTGGCCACCAGCAGCCCTGCTGCCCTTTTGCCATCCCCTTGCCCCCTCCTTCTAGCCTATCCTGGGAGTCTCCCATCCTATCGCTAAGGATGCTTTGGTTACAAAACCAGGTCTCCTCGCATGGAGAGGGAGTGGGCTTTCTTCTGACCCACACACTTTGCCTTCCTGAACCCAGCACAAGCAACCTGACCAAGGAGTCGAGCATTGCAGTAGCAGCCTTGAGGAGGAGGTAAGCACAGCTGGGCACCTCCTTGAGGAAGTGGGGCTGGTCTAGGTACCGTGGAAGCTTGAGGGCTAGGCATTTCACCTCTGCTGCCCAGGGCTCCAGGTAGCCCATGCAACTGTCCACCACCACCCCGCACGGCCTGAGGGACAGTGAGGCTATGCCCTGGCGCTTGTTCCAATCCCACCCTGCTTTGCCAGAGACCCTTGGATCTGCCCCATTCCTGCCCAGGCCTCCACAGGCACCCCTGATGTGGGTGATGTTGAGCTGGCCATGCCCACCGGGTAGGCCACACCCACCCCAGCCATGCCCACCCAGTCACACACACACCAGGGCAACCACAATGCTGATGCAGCCCTCAATGAAATTGAGTTTGACACCCCTAGTTTAGAATAAGATGTGTTTCTTAGGGTATCCATTTAACATCAGCTGCAAACATACATATCTTTATTACTACTGTCACTGACTAGAATACAACCATCAATAGCATGACCAGATCACATTCAGTATTAAATGAATTTATACAGAGGCAACTATTATCAACTTCTTAGTTATTTCACAACATTTCCCCAAGATAAATCCCTGGGGTAAATAGTACAAATCAATGCATATACAATAACTTTTTATAAGCGTAAAGAGGAATGAAACAGTTTTCATATTGCTGAAAAGCAGATGGATATTAGGAATCTTATTAATGTCTCCCTATGGAACTCTGGCTTTCTTTGAATTAAATTCATTCCTATCTTGTGTTATAATCAGAAATAATGCAGACATTGTAGAGGCAGAGGAGAATAGTAAAGAATTTCAATTTCTTAAGTACCACTGATAATATTCATACTGACTCTGTGGGAAGAACAGGTGCATCCTTAGTAGCCTGACTGTAGTTTGGGTAACTAACTTTGATATTTTTTTTAAAAAAAAGAATAAAATATTTCCAGGCTTGAAACCAAGAACACCTTGTAGAAACAGAATGGACTTTCATTTGCCCAAGAGGAGAATCTAATATATAGACCTAATCTAATAGAGCCAGTTTGATCTAGTGGTTAAGGCACCAGGCTAGAAACTAGGATACTGTGAGTTCAAGAAACTAGGATACTGTGAGTTCAAGTCCCACCTTAGCCCTAAAAGCCAGCTAGGTAACTTTGGGCCAGTTAGTCTTTCTCAGCCCAACCCTTCTCACAAGATTGTGGTTGTGGGGAAAATAGGAGGAGGAAGGTGCGTTGGATATATTCACCTTGAGTTATACATAAAATAATAAAGGCAGATAAATGAAATAAAATGAATATACTTTATATCCTTTAGACTAGGCTAGATTAGACTAGACATTTACTATTCTGAGAACATGGAATTCATTTCAGAAACCTTAGAAATGACTTTTGAAGTGTTCATTTTAATACTTCATCTTGAAGTTTGTGGCTGAGTAAAAATAGTGTAAAATGCAGACCTGGATATCTTGGAAATCATTAATGAAAAGACTGACAAAAGCTGTTTCTCCTTCTATATCACCCATACATGTGTAAGCAATTTTATTGACCCATTATTTATTTCGTACTTCAAATCAATATCTGCCTTATCTGCCTTTTCTCTACATTATAACTGTTCTAACCAATCAGTACAGTTAAACTATTATGCAGTCATTTACATATTTAAGATTTGATGTAAAGACAAATATAGATGCTATCCATATAAATGTGAACTTGGATATATTTACTTACTTATTCTAAAAGATCACAAACCTGGGAAGTTCACAAATCAATGAAAAAAGCCAAACCTTCTCAAACTATCACCACAAAAACTCAGTACTGTAAAAATTCTCCCACACATTTTGCAAGGCTCCATCTTCATCCTACTCCCATGGAAAAAGCAGCTCTTCAGAAGCATCCAGAAGCCGAAACAGCTATACATTGGTTTGCTTTGAATGGGATAGACTTTCAAGATACACAGTCCTAGAATTTCTACCTGAAAAGTGAGCAACAGTATAGGAAGACTCAAATTATGATACTGATGCAATCAAAGAAAGAAGAAGGGTTTCACCAAAGGACATTAAAGAAGGGAACAAATGAGTGCTTATCTCTTTATGATGCCTCCTTGTCTTTTGAAAAGAAACTATATGTGGCTGAGCCAGGAAAAAGAAATCAAGGGAGCCACTGACACAAAAACAGGAGCACCTAAAAGATCCTATGCAGATTTTTTCCCCTCCAATTCTGGATTAACAGTCTTTGCTACTTTGAATAGTAAATCTGCTTTGGTTAAAATATCACATAGAATGATTGATATCATTGAGTTGGACAGATGTGGATCATCATGGAATGGTGGTTATGTGTCAAGTTATCCTTCTCAGCATTCAAAATATACTGGTGTTAATGAAGTGGAAAAACTATTCTTAAAACTGATTGTGAAATTTGATCTATGTATTGTAACTGAAGCCATCTTTCAATATAGTTGGCATTTTTGTCTTTGTGTGTGCCTTTAAGTAAGCATTGACTCAGAATTACAGAATAACAGAGTTAGAAGGGGCTTTGGAGATCTTCTAGTTAAACCCTCTGTTCAAGCAGACAATCCTATATAAGATAAGATAAGATAAACTTTATTGTCATTTTTTACTGTGGGCACACTGGCACACATTAAAAATGAAATTCTGTTGCCTGCTCTCAAAAGTGTACATATATATATAAAACACATTTTAACATGCTATCTCCAACATATGTATACCCACACCCTTACATATACACACATATAAATATCAATCACTGCCCATCTTGAATACATAGCAGAAAGAGGAAGCTTGAGAGTTCACAAGGTTAATACTATATGGAACAAAGCTGTGACTGAATCTGGACATTCTGCTTCAGATACCATGAAGTCTCCTCCCAGAGGGTAACAATGAAAATAGGTCATAAAGAGGACGTGTAGTGTCCCAGACAATCCTACAGACCCTGCTCAAGCAATGTTTATATGCTATGTCCTGGATAGAAGGGAGTGAACTGCAAATATTCTTTTCTGCATCCACACCACTCTCTGCACCGCCTTCCTGTCTGAAGCAGTGATGCTTCCAAACTAGACTATAATGCAATGTGACAGGATGCTCTCAATCATCCCTCTATAGAAAGTGATAAGGACAGGGGAAAAAAGATGTAATTTTTTATGTGATGCAGAGAATACAGGCACTGCTTGCCCAATTCACCAGATATGATTCGAGACAATGCCTATCTTCTTGAAAACCTCCAGTAATGGACAACCCCACTGATTAATAGTTCTCAGTGACAGGAAATTTCTCCTTAATTCTGGATTAGATTTCCATGTTATAATCTTTCATTTGTTACTTCTTGTCCTGCCCTCGGGTGCTTTGGAGAATAGGTTGACTCGCTCCTCTCTGTGACAGCTTCTCAAATATTGAAACACTGCTAGACATACCCAATCCTTGCAAATGTTCATCATATGTTTTAGCCTTTAGTCCTTATAGTCCCGTAATCATCTTTGTTGCTCTTCTCTGCACTCTTTCTAGAATCTCAACATCTTTTATGTATGGTGGTGATCAAAATTCGACATAGCCAAATGTGGTCTTATTAAAGCAGTACTAATGTGATCTTGATACTTGATGCAGTCTAGCACTGCATTGGCTTTTGTGGCACCTGCAGCATCCAGCTGGCTTATACTTAGGTAATTGTCCAATAAGACTCCTAAATACCTCCTAGAGTTACTGTTGTTGAGCCAGGTATCACCTATTCTGTACCTGTGCATTTGGTTTTTCTTGCCTAAGTGTAAAGCTTTACTTTTCTCACTACTGAATTTCGTTTTGTTGGATAGGGCCCAGTGTACAAGTCTGTCAAGATACCAAAGATGCTTTATCATGAGGCAACTGGACTTTCCTGTTTTTCTTTGAAGATTTTTCGCTTCTCATCCAAGAAGCTTCTTCTTATTCCTCCCAGCTTAGTGTCATCTACAAATTTGATGAGTCCCCCTTCTATCCCTTCATCTAAATTATTTTTTTTATTAAAAAGTTTTATCATACATTTTATCTTTAACAAACCCCCCTACCCCTCCCCTATCCCTCCCTCCTTACCCCTCCCCCCCTCCCCCCCCGACTTCCCAGAGCTAAGTACAAGGTATAAAAAACAGAAAAAAAAGAATCATAAACAACCACATGCTAACAACCGTAAACTCTAAAATCTATCACTCTCTAGCTCATATAGAATAACTACAAACACTATTAATATAAAATCTTCATTTCAAAAAAAAAAAAAGATTTAGGCAATCTAGCATGACTTGGGACGCGCTTAAAAGCTCCAGCCTTGTCCATCTGTACATCCAAAACACCATTCCAATCCCCCATAAAAATAACAGATTTATAATCCAACTGGGTAAGCTTTGTATAAAGTAAACTAAAAAAGTCAGCTTGTTGTTGATTAGGAGCATATAATCCAACTAAAAGCGTCTTTTTGCCTTCTAGCAGCAGCTCTATCATAACGTATCTTCCATGCTTATCTGCTTCAATTAAGTCTGCTGTTAAAGCACTTTTAACATAAACAACCACTCCATTTTTCTTATTCATTGCAGAAGCAACAAATCGCGTACCCAACCTTGAGTTCAGTAAATACTTTTGATCCACAACCCTAATATACGTTTCTTGCAAACATATAACATCTATCTTGAATTGTTTTAAATATTGAAAAACTTTCTTCCTCTTCTGTGGTGAATTTAGTCCATTAACGTTCCAAGTTAAAAATTTAGTTGTCATGCATATCATCCCAAAGCTCTTAAAGCGCTGCTCTGATAGGACTATCTTTTTTAGGCCGTGCTCCTCCCACTGCTTGGCTATAAGTATGTTGTGAAAGTTCCATAGGCATCTGCTGATCTTGTTCTTTTATTTTTTATTTTTTAATCGTTTTAAAGCAGCACGCGTCACCCTCTGCTCTCTAAGATCATCCAAAGAAGTTGTAGCTTGATCTCCTCCAGCACCGTTCTCCTCTGTCTGTCCATCTTCAACCTCTTGATGTTCTCCTTCTCCAGATCTCTTTGCAGCTTCCAAAAGTAATAATGGGGTTGCTTTTAAAACGTTATTATAAAAATCACGCGCCTGCATCACAGTAACCAAACGGTACCTTTTACCTTCATGCATCACCATCAACCCAACTGGGATCTCCCATCTGAACCTTATATCTCGTTGTTTGAGCTCTTGCACAAGAAATGTAAAATCCTTCCTTCTCCTTAAAATCTTTGGAGGAATTTCTTTTAGAACCAAAACTTCTTGATCAGCAATCACAACTTTAGAATCATAGGCAGCTTGTATAACTTCATCTCTAATTTCCCTCTTTACAAAATAAACCACCACATCTCTAGGCAGCTTTCTCTGTCTAGCAATCCATGAATTCACACGAAACACTTTATCCATGCCTCCCTTTATTTCAGATGCTGGCTGATTCAATACCACTTCCAGAGCCTCAGAAATCAGCTGCTTTAGATCTTCCTTAATATTCTCTTTTAAGCCTCTGATTCTAACAGCAAACTGCATCTGGTAATATTGAGCAAGACTCAATTCTCTGTCCATTTTGTCTCTTAAATCTTCATTCTCCAATACTTTTGCTTCTAATATGGCATTCTTTTGAGTCAAATCTTCCACTTTTTCATCCAGGTCTTCCACACATTCAGCCACTTTATACACTGAAGACAAAATGTCTGCCTTCATCACACTGAACTTCTGTTCCATCCTCTCTTCCATTCTCTCCTCCAATTTCTCCAATTTCTCCTCCATCCGTGCAAATTTATCACCCATTGATTCCAGAATTACCTGAGCATGTTTTTCAAGAGCATCTTGTAGATCCTTCGGTGTCAATACATCAGGAGGATGCAACGCCTGCAATGATGATTGTTGCGTCGGAGAAGTTCCAGCACTCCGAAGAGTTTTTGAGGGAGGTTTAGCCGCCATCTTTTACTTCCACTTGTGACGCACTTTCACTTTAAGTTTAAAAAAGTCCATCAAGCTTGAGAGTAAAATATAATAATCCTCTTCATCCTTTCCTCTTGTACCGCTCTGCCTGCTCCTTTTATTCCATAGTCCTTCCTTCAGGCAGGGGTGGTCGCAAACGCCTGGCTCTGCTCCAAAAAATCCGGAGCAGAGACGCTGGCCAGCTGGGAGCGACCCAGGCTACGGGGGAGTTCGATCCTTCAGCCGCCCAAGCAACAAGCTCAGGCGGCCCCGGAGAACTCAACCCCTACCTGGGGCCTCACCCCCTCCTCTTCTCCCGAGGAGGGGGCTTCAAATTCACCCGAACAGCTGATCGGCGCTGTTTCGGGTGAAAATTACTCAGCTGAGCCGCGGGCAGCCCGGGAAGGCTGTCTCCGGCGCCGCACAGCCACCGGAAGACCCCTTCATCTAAATTATTTATATGGAAGAGTACTGGTCTAAGTCAGAACCTTGATGTACCCCACTGCATGCTTTCCCCATGCAGATGCAGTTTCATTAAGGACTATACGTTGAGTACGGTCGGTTAGCTAGTTACCATAGTTTCCGGCGTATAAGACTACTTTTTAACCCATGAAAATCTTATCAAAAGTCAGGGGTCGTCTTATACGCCGGGTGCTGAAAATTTAGGGACAGGGCTGGCTGGAAAACCTGGAGCGGATCTCCCATTTAGTCTGCGCAGGGAAAGCAGGACCAATTGGAGAAGAAGCTGCAGTCTGTGATTTTTTACAGGCTGGGGTCTGGGCGTCTTTTCTTCTAAAGTTGAAGAGCAGCTGTAGTATATCCCAACTTGAAAGGCAGGTGGGGAAGGCATCATCCAGAGCAGCAGCTTAGCTCTAAGGACACATTTGACTCAGGAACTGGGCGGGCTGGCTGGAAAACCTGGAGCGGATCTCCCATTTGGTCTTTTTTTTAAAAAAAAAATCCCATTTATATCCTGCCCTTCTCCGAAGACTCAGGGTGGCTTACATTTAAAGCACAAATCAATGTGCTTAGCAATAGCCTTCATTCTGTGTATATGCCTGTTTATTAGGGCTTTCACCCCCCCCCCAAGCAGCATTATTACAAAGTCAGCTTATTGCCCCCAACAATCTGGGTCCTCATTTTACCTACCTTGGAAGGATGGAAAGCTGAGTCAACCTTGAGCCTGGTGGGATGCGAACCTGCACTAATTGCAGGCAGCTTGTGTTACTTAAGGCTCTGCGCAGGGAAAGCTTTAGAGTGAATTAGGAAAAGTGAAAAAGTGAATTAGGAAAATAGGGAATGGTTGCTGGAATCAGGGGCTGCCACAAAGAAGAGGGAGTCAACTTATTCTCCAAAGCACCTGAAAGCAGGACAAGAAGTAATGGATGGAAACTAATCAAGGAGAGAAGCAACCTAGAACTAAGGAGAAACTTCCTGACAGTTAGAACAATTAACCAGTGGAACAACCTGCCTCCAGATCTGGTGAATGCTCCAACACTGGAAGTTTTTAAGAAGAGACTGGACAGCCTTTTGTCTGAAATGGTATAGGGTTTCCTGCCTTAGCAGGGGGTTGGACTAGATGACCTCCAAGGTCCCCTCCAACTACATCATCATCATCTTCTTCTTCTTCTTCTTCTTCTTCTTCTTCTTCTTCTTCTTCTTCTTCTTCTTCTTCTTCTTCTTCTTCTTCTTCTTCTTCTTCCTTCTTCTTCTTCTTCTTCTTCTTCTTCTTATTATTATTATTATTATTATTATTATTATTATTATTATTATTATTATTATTATTATTATTATTATTATTATAGTTTAATCCACTTGCACTGTTTTATGTTTACATGTTTGATGACAAACAGCCTTATGTTTATAAGTGACAGTTTTCCTACTAAGCACCTGCATGTCGATATCACTTGGGAGGAGTTTGATTCTGTGACTCCGGAGGAAGTGGACAGGATTATGGGGAGACTGAGCTCCACCACATGTTTATTGGACCCGTGCCCTTCCTGGCTGGTTTATGCAGCCCGGGAGAGGACACGCAGCTGGTTCCAGGCAGTTATATCAGCTTCTTTGAGTGAGGGTAGCTTCCCTGCCGTCTTGAAAGAGGCGGTGGTGAGGCCCCTCCTCAAGAAGCCTGCCTTGGACCCAGCTGTATTGAACAACTTTTGTCCGGTCTCCAACCTTCGCTTTCTTGCGAAGGTTGTTGAGAGTGTGGTGGCGCATCAGCTCCCTTTGGTCCTGGATGAAGCGGATTATCTAGACCCGTACCAATCGGGTTTCAGGCCCGGGCACAGCACGGAGACGGCATTGGTCGCGCTGGTGAATGATCTCTGGAGGGCTCGGGACAGGGGTCATTCCTCTGTTCTAGTCCTATTGGACCTCTCAGCGGCTTTCGATACCATCGACCATGGTATCCTGCTGCGGCGTCTCAGGGGATTGGGAGTGGGAGGCACGGTTTTACAGTGGTTCTCCTCCTATCTCCAGGGACGCTCGCAGTCGGTGTTGACAGGAGGGCAGAGGTCGACCGCGAGGTCTCTCGTTTGTGGAGTTCCTCAGGGGTCGGTCCTCTCGCCTCTCCTGTTCAACATCTATATGAAACCGCTGGGTGAGATCATTCGTGGCTTTGGAGTTGGGTATCATCAGTACGCTGATGATACCCAGCTTTTTCTTTCTACCCCAAACCACCCCAGTGATGCCCTCAACGTGATGTCCCGTTGCCTGGAGGCGGTTCGGGTCTGGATGGGGAGGAACAGACTTCAACTCAACCCCGACAAGACCGAGTGGCTTTGCATACCTTCATCCCGGGTCTATTCGGATATTCCATCTCTTTCTATGGGGGGTGAATTATTACCCCCCGTAGATAGGGCTCGCAACTTGGGAGTCCTCCTAGATTCGCGGCTTACCTTGGAAGATCACATGGTGGCCGTGACTAGGGGGGCTTTCGCCCAGGTTCGCCTGGTGCGCCAGTTGCGGCCCTATCTAAGCCGGGATGATTTATGCACGGTCACTCACGCGCTCGTGACCTCTCGTCTAGACTACTGCAACGCCCTCTACATGGGGCTTCCCTTGAGGACCACCCGGAGGCTCCAGCTGGTACAGAATGCAGCCGCGAGAGTTGTGTTGGGAGTTTCCCGATACTCCCACGTGACACCTCTGCTCCGTGAGCTGCATTGGTTGCCAGTTGTCTTCCGGGTGAGATTCAAGGTGCTAGTAATGGCGTTCAAAGCCCTCCATGGCATGGGGCCGGAGTACCTCAGGGAACATCTGCTGCCGGCATCAAGCTCCCTGCGCCCTGTGCGTTCCCACAGAGAGGGCCTCCTCAGGGTGCCACCGGTCAGAGAATGCCGTCTGGTGGCCCCCAGGGGGAGATCCTTCTCTGTGGGCGCCCCGGAGCTATGGAACCAGTTACCGGTTGAGCTCCGGACGGCGCCCGATCTGCGCTCCTTTCGCCGCGATCTGAAAACATACTTGTTCGAGCAAGCCGGCCTGGCCTGAGGGGGGATTGGTGGGGTTTTTATCATTTTTATTGGGGTTTTTATTATGTATCAATTGTATTTTAATCGGGCATGCATTTAATTATTTTTTAATTTTTGTAAATTTCTGTGTTTTATTCTTGCCCTGTACACCGCCCTGAGTCCTTCGGGAGAAGGGCGGTATAGAAATGATAATAAATTAAATTAAAATTAAATAAGCATTTGAATTAAAATTACCATATTAAAATCAAATCTGATGTTTTTTAATTTTTATTTGGTGTGCGTTGGAAGAGGGGTAGTCTTATATGGCAAGTATAGCCCAAACCCTATAATTTAACAGGAAATGTAGGGGGTCGTCTTATACGTCCAGTCATCTTATACGCCGGAAAATACGGTACTCCTTGATAACCTATAGTTTTCTTGGCAAAATTTTCAGAAGTGATTTTTGCTACTGCTGCTTTCTTCTTGGAGTTGGGGAGAAGGAGAGAGAGAAGAGAGAGACTGAGTGGTCCAAATGTACCCAGGGCTCTCCCTTAGGGATGACCTCCCTGTTTTTAGCCTGGTGTTTCACCACTATACCAAACTGGCTTCAATATAGTCAGTAAATTTGCTGTGGATGTAGAATTGTAATAAATTACTGTTTGAATTTATGGAAGTTTAGTCTTTGTCTCTACAGTTTCCAATTTTGATATACCATTCTTATGTTTTTCAGTCCAGGTGGATGGACTACTTTCACTCATTTAGCACCCCAGCCAAAGAAATGGGGGGAACAGGTGCAGAATAAAATGATAAGTCTTCTAATGCAGACCCGATGAAATTATGATCACACTTCTCCACAGTACAACAGACCAATTGACCAACTGTCCAAAATCTGTCTCAATATATGACTATCTCACTCTGTGAAATTCTGAGATATCCCAGATTTGGCTGTTTTGATAAGAACTGTCAACAGCAGAAGAAAAGATATCTCATTTAAACAATGTAGGAATACCACAGGGTGAAAAGGTATATGTTTAAGCTCACCACACATAAATACAGAGCTTAAGAAATAAAACCTGGTGATCCTCAGGCTAAGACAAAAATAGCACTATTTTGGGAGTCAATTTGCAACAAAATTGGAAGCCAGGATACCACTGGAAATCAGAAGTTTTTGAGGGTGGGGACAAATGATGAAAGGAGTATTATGCTGTTACAGTCCATGTCCTCACTCTTTTTTACATGGATTGTAATGTTCTACACACATATTTAAGTGTCAGAACTTCTGTTACAACATCACTACTTTTGTTTTGTCCTTTTGAAAAAAGAGCCAGATTTTATGAGTGTCTCTCCTGGAAATGCAATGATAATAACAACATGGTAATGGGAAAAATATTTCTATAAAAAAAATAATCCTCATGATCCAGTAATTAACAGAATAACAGAGTTGGAAGAGACCTTGGAGATCTTCTATAACTGATTTTAATTAAGCCAGTTATGTTTAGCTGAGGGATCAAGAACTACATATGATCTTAGCCGAAGGGCCAGTGAGCTCGTTAATGATATTGGCTATTTTCCTAGTCTTAGAATATTCATATACTGTACTCACCTCCATTTATAGAAAATAAAGTTTTCCAACTATCACTACATATACCTTTCTTTCTTACTAATATGCACACTAGGTTTCTCTCAAAAATAAACTGGCTAAGTGGCTAAACACTTTGATCACTTCTGAGCAGACATATCTTTCTTAAATGAAAAGTTTGGTGTCAGTGAGTGGCTCTTTATATTTATTAAATCCTTCACCAACTTATTATTTGAAAAAAATATGTATCCCAATTTGAATTATAATGTATTGAACTGAATGTATGTGTTTACATAGCTTGGCATATAGATATATAGATACACACATACCATACACACATACTGTATATATGTGTGTATATGCAAGTACACCCACAGATGCACACACATTCCCATTCAGCTGGGTTGCCTTAAGCCATTCATAGTGGAAATTTAAGCTTATGTAGATTATCTCATCCAGTTAACTGGGACTGAAGTGGACTAAGTATGATAATGGCTAAAGGCCAAAAGGATGCATTAAGAATTATTTGGGGCAAAACTAGGACTCTGTGCTTTACTATACTACATAAAGTTTTTGTTGGAAGTGTTACTGAACCAAACAAATGTGGTAACTACATTCCTGATAACTTTACTGGCACATCGGCGTTGTTTTCTTAAAAATTACATAGAACAGGTTTGTCATTGGCTTTCCAGTCTAGCCCATACTTCTGAATCTCCTAGTGGTTTCCTATCCAATTATGAACTATGTTCAGATGTTCTTATTCAATATTAGCTAAGGTTGCCTAGATACACTTCCACCATAATTCAGTCATTGCCACAGAGTGTTAAATATTTTTAAGTCTGTTCAGTAGGCAATTACAAAATTTAAGCCAACTATTAACGTCTTGAGGAGATTAATGTTACGAGATTTTGCATGATGTCCTGTTTAGGACATACTGATAAGAAAGGCAAATTTGTGGAATATTTGTATATGTATTTGCAGTGCTTTTTTTGTAAAAGAAAAAGGTGCCAGAACTCACACATGTCAAACAGCCCGCCTTGCCTACCCTACAAGGTGCCAGAACTCCGTTCTAAGCATTCTATGACAAAAAAAGCCCTGTGTATTTGTAACATATTTTTGGCTGCCTAAAAATATGCTGTAAAACAGATCAGAATCAAGAACAGTATCCATTATATGCCATGTCAAAAAGACAATAATAAAATTGGGTATTTAATGGGTTCATCATGGAAAGAAATACGTATTTATTTGTATTTATTTTAACATAGAAAATTATGCCGTTCCTCTTTCCTTAGACACATACTGTTGTTTAGATTATTTTTTTAGAAACTTAATCAGGTAGATGTATTGTGTATGATGCTCTACCGTTTTTAATATTGTGTAATGATTTAGGATATGACATAGATTTCAATATCAATATTAATTAACCATTTCTGCTTTTTATAATTCAGAAAACTATAGTTAGACTGAAGATATGCAAAGTATTCATTTTACAAATCTCCCTGAATATTTTCCTCCTGAGTTTATGGTTGGGCATAGCTTTACATCCAACATGACTACTCTTGAGGGCCTGTCCCAACTCCAGGGTTCTGATGCTAGCTACCCATCCTGGATTGACAAGAAGGTACACCGTACAAGGTTTGCTGCCCTTCTTCCAATCCCATCCTGCCTCTCTGTTCTGATTTGCTGCAAATAGCACAGTCCTAATCATGCCTGTATAATGCACAAAAGATAAAATGATTCCTCCTGCTTTGCTGCCCTCCCTCTTCAGCTAGACTCTCAATGGCAAGAAAAGGACCTCTCAGTCAGGCCCCTCGGGCCAAAATAGGATGGGGTAGGATTCCAGCCTGTCTTTCTTACCTCTGGTTTCCTTCCTGTTCCTCCATGGTCTGTCCAGGAGGCAATGGGTTGATGGACATGCCATTCTAGGCTGTTTCAGCAAGGGGCTTCCTCACATTTCCCATATTCTGCATTCAGCTCTTTAGAGAAAGAACAGCAACCAGCAAAGCTCCTGCTCCTTCCCCTTACCCTGGCCAATTTGGCCACTATACAGAAGAGGAATACAATGGTAGGGGGAGGAGCATTTCACTCCAGATGGATATTCTGATCCCAAAGAGATTCTCTGGGGAAAAGGAATTACAAAGACTTATTTTCTTTGTTTTTAATGCAAATGAACAAGCATCAGAGCAAGTTCAGAAGATTTAAGTCTTTTTATCTTTCATTAGTTAAAGAGGATCAAGAGCACTTTTACACCAGTCAGCCACTCACAGAGAACATCCACTCCTCTCCCCAACTGTCCAGTTGAATATTCTCATATACAAGCTTTAAAATGGATAGCACCACTGCTTCTTCACCCCTCTGTTTCATGGAAATACCAGAAGCAAATCTATTAAATGCAGACAAGGCACCTCCTGCACCCAATCTTGGTAAGAATTTCCTTGCTTATGGCCAGCTGGTAGAAAGTGGCTCCTTTAGCACCATTTTGCTCTACCATCAGGCACATTTTTGCAATCATGAGAGGTAGAACAATGCACTAGGAAGATAAGGACAGAGAAGTAATAATAGTAAAGAAAACAGGTTTGCAGCAAAACTATATTTCAATGGGATATGTCCTTTTATATTAATTAAGTAGTCCTAGAGGTTGCATACATTAAAAATCCTGGTGCTTCTTACATACTCAAGAATTGTCTCCATATAGTCACAATCCCATCAGTAGATAAGTGTGTCCTAATCATATGATAATTGGATTGTCTGAACAGTCTGAGAACTACTTTAGCAAACTGTCAGCTATTGTCAGCAGACTGCCCTTCCTAGGGTTGCCTCCTTCACCCTCTCTCCTTCTCCTAAGTTTTCAAGTGCAACTTTTCCCTTCATTGTTATTCAGCCTACTAGATTTCCTTCTACCCATAATTGTTCATTAGTTCTGCCTATCAAAATGCATCCGCTTTTTAGTCTTAACAGTACAAGGATTACAGCATGTTATTCTGAGCATATTTTTGCCTTTTAAGAAGCCGTTGTGTGAAAGATATATTGAGAAACTAGTGCAGGAAGACTAGGTCCAGGTTTATGAGGTACAGTCACACAGATAAGACAGAGGTATTTTTAAATAGTGTGGTTAGAATAATTATTGAATATATGAGACAAGGAGAGAAGAAATGAGGATGCCATTGGGTTAAACCAGCTTCTATTCTTCCCATTTTTATATGTGTAATCTTCTTGATCTTTGTTCTGCAATATTTCTTCCCCCTTGATTTAACAAGCTTTGCATTTTCTTCTTACATTTTTACAGCTTAAATTTAGAAAGAAAGGAGGGAATGCTACCCCTGAAGAAAATGAATTACTGTTCTTAAAAAAAAAAGTTCCTTCTACTATGTCTTTTTACATTATTTAGATGTTTAGCTATCAAAGAGTACTAAATTGAAGGGATGAGTCCCATCTTAAACTCCAATGGTGACATTTGTTCATAGCATTCTTATCTGAACTCACTCTCCACATATGGACATTGCTAGATATGTAGGCCTTTATTGTCTACAGAGCTTTTTTTCCTACTTTTTGAAATAACTTTGCTGGAGCATAAATTGGACAGGTCCTTCTAAAGCTCTCTCTATGCCTTATGGCAGAGAGATTTTCCTTCCCTCCCTCAGATGTGACCTGCAAAAAAATACAAAGATTGCAAAGTCTGTTTCAAAGAGGAAAGTCTCATCTCCATTTCTATTTAGTACTTAGAAGTAGTTAGTACAGTTAGTACTTTAGCAGCACGCATGAGAAAAACAGAAGAATAGACTTTCTGTAATTACTACTGCGCTGATGTCATGTTTGGTCCTAAGCTTTGGGTACACAAACATTTCCTGTTCTTTTCAATGAAAAGAATACAATTCTGTGATAGACTTCCAGTTCCCTAAAATACTTTGCTTTATCACTAGGTAGAGAACTTCTGCTCAAGTAGACTTTCTTCAAAACCACTACTGCACATTTATTGAGGATAATCACTAAAATATTTTAATTATTATGGAATCTGAAGAAAATGGAAAAACTTACATAGTTAGCAGATCTAGGAACCTATAGTCCAATGACTTCTGCAATTGATCTCTGAGGCTTGATTCTGCACACCATGCTAGCTTTCTTGAATTGTGCCACATCTGTTACAAAAATGCACATGCGTATGTCAATTCTGAGTCAACAACTGAATTTTTTGTAGCTTCACATTAGTTCATATTTTGTTAAAGCAATATTAAAGAAGCAGAGGTGTTGAGGGAGAGCAAGGTATTTTGTTTCATTCTATCTGGTCTTCATTCTTATCATCTTTTATCTCCCCCTTCCTTTTAGCAATAGAGCTTAGACTTATATACCGCTCCATAGTGCTTTACAGCTCTCTCTAAGCGGTTTACAGAGTCAGCATATTGCCCCCAACAATCTGGGTCCTCATTTTACAGACCTCAAAAAGATGGAAGGCTGAGTCAACCTTGAGCCAGTGAGACTTGAACTGCCAAACTGCTGGCAGCCGGGAGTCAGCAGAAGTAGCCTGCAATACTGCATTCTAACCACTGTTCCAGTATGGCTCTTTTAATTGGTTTTACTGTGACTTCTTTGTTTTGTTTAATTGTTGTGAATTGCCCAGGTGATGTACAAATTTAATAATAAATAATAATACTCACATATAGCATCAGTTGGTTTGTGAACCTTTAGCCAGGCTTGTTATTATTAGAGACTTTTATTTCTAGATCAGAATGAACACAATAGTATCCTTAAATTTCCATTTGGGGTTTCTGAGATTTTTAGGGGATCATTTTAACCAAGGTTATGAATGACCTGATATAATGATGACCAAAATGCTTATATATGAGCAAGGAAGGGTAGGAAGACAAACAATGTATTGGTTGTTACCTTAATTATGGGTAATATTACATCCAGTTTACAGTTAACAATATTCTTTGTGAAAAAAGGAAACATTTTATTCAAACTATTTGACTATGATCTATAATTTAGACTTAATGAATGATAATAGGAGCAATACTTATACTGTTTTGCATATCTTATGTTTTATATTTCTGGCATAGTCCAATGTGTTGCTTTTCTTGGGAAAAATACTATATTTGTAATTTTAAGAATATAGAAATTTAGAATATAAGTCAAATAACAAGATATTTGATGACACAAACAAGTTTGATCTCAACAATTGACCACACATCATCTTTATTTTGTGTGATTTTAAGGGAAATCCAAAACTCCATATAGAAGGGGACAACTGGAATGGGACACCTTAAACCAGTATTAGTGTGCTAAAAATTTGGGGGAAATAGAGATAGTGTGCATCATCTTGTCCACAACCCTTCTCTACAGTATGACCAAGAAAGAATTGATAAGGATACTTCATTATGAGGGACAAAACATGCAGTTTGAGAGAGATCCTGTGAGGATGATTTGAGGATCCCATGATGGCCCAGTGCACTGAACTGCACATCCACACCATTAAGCAGGGAAAGTGGATGGTGGCAGAGTACATCCAGGATTTCTGCAGCCTAACCAGCCACCTTCATGACTGGCCCAAGTGCATGCTGGTCTCCTACTTCTGAGGAGACTAGATTGAGAGCTATATTGGAACTGCATATCCTGAAAGATGCCGTGGAACCAACTAGCATGGTACAGAGTGGCCAGCGAACTGAAGATTGACCTGATGGTGTTCTGAGAGCACACCGCACCGGAAAGCCAGCTCTGTAGAGATGTAAGTGGTACCATCATCCCCATGACAGCCCAGGTGGAGATTGTGGTGCCCTCCTCAGGGGCAAGGGGGGCTATCACAGCATTGCCAGACTCAGGTTGTACCCAGTGCATGGTCAGCACTCAAGTGGTGGAGAATTGGGACTGAGACTAAGAAAACTGATGTGATCCATGGTGCTTTCCCAATTAGATGGGCCAATCATAAGGTGTGTGCCAGCCACCTGCCTGACCGAGCCTGTTCAACTCAAAGCAAGGATGCACGTAGAGACTATTAGGTTTATTGTAGTCCCTGGGGTGACTGAGCCCATGATCCTAGGATTAATGTGGTGGAAAAAATGGAACCTCTCTGTGAGCTGGAATAGAGAAAAATGGTGGATGCAAAGAGCCACTAACTGACAGGACCAGGGAAAATGCAAAGAGCCATCTACATGCCTGCTTTCTCTTGCACTTTGCCAGACAGTGACAGGAAGAATGGTAGTGAATTTCTGAGGTGGGTGAGGCTATGGAATGCAAGAGAGCCTTTTGTTGCTGGAGAGACATTATCTACCAAGGTCAAGTTGTGAAGAATGTTTGAGCAGCACAGTTTTTCCCAAAACAAAAGAACTGAATTCAATTGGTGAACTATGAACTGTGGGTGGCCTGGAGGGGAAAAAGGGGTTTTACCTATGTGTGTTTTCATAGGAAAATCCCACAACTGACTTTGCTTCTGCTGTGTCTAGATGGATTTTTCAGTAAAACTACACTCTTGATCAATCTAAAGAGCTGGGAGTTTCTTTTGTTGAATGTGCCAAACAGGACGGTTGACAACCGTTCTGGAAATCTTGGGGTGGATGCATGAAATAGAAATGTTCCTATTGGAATACAAAATGATTTGGCTAAGGAAAAGAGGGTTAAAGCATTTGGAAAAGATATTACAGGAACATCATCAAAGAGGGAAGGACCTCCTGTGGCGGTGCATTGGCAAGAAAGAACACTGGAATTTGTTCTCTTTAGTTCTATAATGAGCTGAGAAAACTGGAAGAAAGAGGCAAAATCAACAGGTCAGATGAAAGACATTTCCAATCTGTTTCTCTACCTTGTTGCAAAGGATATAGCCTATCTGAAGATATCTATCTCCCCCTTTTCAGAACAGCCGGAGAAGGAGTTTCTCTCTCTTGGGGAGACAATTTTGCCAAAACAGTAACAGAACTAGTGATACGTGTGATTATAAGAGAGTGTGTGCCATCTGCTGCAAGTAGCTGAATATGGGTATGATGAATCACACTGCAATGTACTGTGAATTACTTAATTGGTTATCTATCTATCTATCTATCTATCTATCTATCTATCTATCTATCTATCTATCTATCTATCTATCTATCTATCTATCTATCTATCTCATGCCAAAGAGGGAAAAGTGTATTTGTGGGATTTCTTGTCTCAGGTGCTAAAATGGCATGTTATTAAGACAATAGGCTTGGCAGATTTATGGCAGATTTATGACTCTGTCTCAGGCAACTGAATGTCTTGCACCAACCTTGGTAAAGCACCTGTTTTATACTCCTTTAATGCTTTATTTTTAATTCTGGAGGTGTGTCTGTATGAACGAATGTTCAGTTGGAGCGGCTCAGCCAAGCCGCTCAGCAATGCAGGTGAAACTGAGCACTGGCATAAGGGGACATTTATCCGTTGGGCCAAAGTCTAGGGAGAACCATGAAACCTGGAAAGCCTAAGGCGGATAGATAATGCAGAATGGGCAAAGAGCCAAAAGAAGACTTCAGAAGAATACCCCCATTAACAGAGTTGTTAAAAAATTACACAGCTAAATTTATCCCACTGAGACACACAAGTAGCAGCTGTAGAAGCTGCCTGAATACCCAGTCACATTCGCAAACTACATGTGCCAGGCTTGGCATAAATGAGTAGTTTCAGCAATTATGATTTGCCAAGAAATGGCTTCAAAGCTTTCTCATTAAATGACAGATGTGATGTCCCCATATTTAGGCATACATTTATTCAGGCAGCAGCAGAAGGAAACATTTATTGTGCATTTACAATATCAATTTACAGACTATATATACTGACAGCTTTCATTGTGGAACACTAATTCAAGTGAAAAGGCTACAAGGTAATTTTCTTTTTCAAAGCAACTATACTGTCCAAGAGGCAGGCTTTGTGACAATGTAGATGCACCTATTTGTATACAGTGCCACAATGCAAGTACCAAAAGGCTGGAATTTACTTTAAATAATTTTATTTACTCCAGATTGTTCATACAAAGTTGATTACAGGAAGGAAGCTTCATCACATACTCTTGAACAGCTCTTGATGTAACCCATGATATCTGTAACATGTTTTTCCCATCTTCGGACCACATATTCTTAATATACATAGAAACTACAAATACAGTATCTAATTTTTCCCAAGCAATCCCAGTTCTGCATCAAGGTAGAAAGGGATAGAAACTGTAACATCCAAAAGAAAGAATATTTCATCTTGCTGCTATATGCAAATTGAATTCAGAATGAAGAACAACATTTTGCTAAAGGTAAAGGTTTCCCCTGTCCAGTTGTGTTTGTGGGCGAAGCTCACACATAATGTAGAAACATTTTACATTTTTTAGAGAAATAAATCTATCTTTATTATTTAACAGTGCAGATAAAAGCACTGTAGCCCTGGAATTTAAATAAACAGAGGTAATCAACAGTGCTGAATGTCCCTGTAGAACTGGCAATACGTACAGAAGAACATGAGCTGTGGTTTCTATGGCACTCATATCACAGAAGCAGAATCGGGTTTCATATGTTTTTCTATATTTCTCTTCAAGGACCGTTGTGGGGAATGTGCATAAGAGTATTCTTGCTGAGATTATTGGATTTCAGCCTGTCTTTTCATCACTATGAAAAACCTCTATGTATACAGAGACTTTACATAAACATATGCTGTGGTAAAATCAAAACAACCCAGACTCTTCAGACATCTTAACTAATAAGTTAAGTAAATTAAATTAATTAAATACATTCTTCTTTAGCAGTTGCAGCAGAATAATTCATGCCACACAGTAGGTCTATGCTGTTCAATTTGAACCCTGGAAATGTTTTGATTGACTCAATGAAATAATAAAATACTTTTAGAATGTACTAATTTCTATTGCTTGCCAGCTGACAGGTACTATTAAGTGTTAATTGCTGAATATCACATCTTTCAAAAATGACTCTAATAGGCCTCAGCTGACAAATATTCCTGGTATTACTATTAATTGCCACTGTGGTCAGTTCTTATCAAATAGTACCTCATATCATGTATAATCTGGAAAATATTATTTTTTGTATCTATTTAACTAATTTATAGGGTTGCTCATCTCACAGCAGTGATTCTGTATGGCATACAGAGGATTAAAATGATCAAAACATAATGCAACAGAAATCAATGATAATACTATTAATAAAAATGAGAAAATTGCTAAAGAAAAAAAAGAATGGTGGAAACACCATCATGACTATTGACTATGCATTACACCCCCATGATGATATTGATAGATTATATCTGCCCCACAGAAACAGAGACAGAGGATTGCTTCAAGTTAAATTGTTGAAGAAGAGAAGCATGCATTATCTGATTATGTAAAAGACAGCTAAGAACAAATACTGATACAAGTTAAAATTGGATTTTAGTGAATGTACAGGAAACAAAACATAAATATTGAAATTATGTGATGGAAACACAAACAAAATGTTGACAAGGAAAAGCATTATATGGTCAATTTCTACAAAAGACCAAGACAAAAGTAAATATTTATAAGGATAGCAATAGCACCTAGATTTATATACTGCTTCATAATGCTTTACAGCCCTCTCTATGTGGTTTACAGAGTCAGCATATTGCCCCAAACAATCTTGGTCCTCCTTTTACTGACCTCAGAAGGATGGAAGTCTGAATCAACGCTGAGCCAGTGAAAGCTTACAACTGCCATATTAAAAAATAAAACTTAAAGATTGACTTTAGTGGTTTAAAAGCAAGTTACTTGAGCTGATGCAACCAAGGTCAGAATTGAAAAAGCATCCAATGATTCAAAGTGCAGATTGTGCAAAGAATCAGAAGAAACACTAGATCATATATTCACTCGTGCAAGCAGATTGCACCAACTGATTATAAACAACAAAATAAAATAGTCACCAAAATGATTCACTCCAATATCTGTAAAAAAATAATATGCCAATAATGAAAAATTGCTAGGAATATATAATTGAAAAAGTAGTCAAAAACAAAGAGCTTAAAATACCATAGAATTTCCAAATAGAAACTGATGAAGTTAACTAAGGTATGTAGGAAACACATCACAATAGTAATGGGGGACTTTAATTACCCTGACATCAACTGGGAGACAAACTCTGCACCAAGTGGAAGATCAAACAGATTCTTGACAAACTTAGCAGACAACTTTGTCTGCCAAAAAGTAGAGAAGGGAACTAGGGGATCAGCCATATTGGAATTAATTCTCACTAACAGAGATGAAATGATAGAAGGTGTTGAAGCCACAGGAACTTTGTGTGGGGGGAGTGATCGTGCAATATTGGAGTTCAACATTATGCAAACACAAGCAATAGAACATAGTCAAACTAGAGTCTTGGACTTTAAGAGAGCTAATTTCAATAATCTTAGAGAAAGCTTGGGAAAGCTTCCATGGATGAGAATCCTTAAGGGGAAAACAATTCAAAAAGCTTGGGAAATTTTGAAAAAAAAAACCAGTCTAGCACAATACCAACAAAGAAGAAAAATAACAGCTCTCAAAAGAAACCAGCATGGCTGCATAAAGAACTTTCTGATAAATTGAAAGATAAAAAGGACAAGTATAAAAAGTGGAAAGAGGTGCACGTAACTAAAGCAGAATATCAGCAAATAGTCCAAGCCTGCAAAAATGGATTGCGGAAAACTAAGGCTCAAAATGAACAGAGGCTTGCTACAAAAGTCAAAAATAACAAAAAAAAGCTTCTTTCAACATGTAAAAACCAAGAAAAAAGTTAAGGAAATTATTGGTCCATTAGTGGGAGAAAGTGGCAAGAAGGTGGCAAGCAACAGGGAGACAGCAGAACTATTTAACTTGTTTTTTTACATCCATCTCTACACAAAGGGGAAAAATGGTCCAAACTATCAAAAACAGTACTGTAAAAAATAGATTAGAAAGACAAGTTAAGTTAGGGAAGAAAATCCTGAGTGAGCACCAGTCCACCTTAAACACATTCAAATCACCAGGACCAGATGGATTACACCCCAAGGTTCTGAAGGAACTGGCAGATGTGATCTCAGAACCACTGTATTGTATCTCTCAAAGATCCTGGAGCATTGGGGAACTACCAGAGGACTGAAAAAGAGCTGACATAGTTTAAAAAGGGAAAAAAATGGATCCAGGAAACTACAGACCTATCAGCCTGACCTCAATACTTGGGAAAATCTTGGAAAAGATAACCAAGCAATGATTCAGAGAACACCTAGAAGCAAACAAAGTCATTAACAAAAGCCAACATAGGTTTGTCAAAAACAGATCCTGCCAGAAAAATCTTATTGCATTCTTTGACCAGGTGACAAAATTACTGGACCAGAGGAATGTTCTGGATATACTGTAATTTACTTGGACTTCAGTAAGGCATTTGATAAAGTAGACCACAACCTACTACTTGATAAGATAAAAAATGTGAGTTAGACAGCATCACCACTAGATGGATGCATAGCTGGCTGACCGGCTGTACTCAGCATGTGGTCCTCAATGGAACTGCATCTACATGGAGGGAAGTGAGTAGTGGCGTGCCCCAGGGCTCTGTTCTGGGCCCAGTGCTCTTCAACATCTTCATCAACGATTTGGATGAGGGGATAGAACTCATTAAATTTGCAGGCCACACCAAGCTGGCAGGAACAGCCAACACTCCAGAAGATAGGCTTAAGATACAGAAGGATCTTGACAGACTTGAACATTGGGTGCTATCTAACAAAATGAAATTCAATGGTGAAAAAAGTAAAATTCTACATTTAGGCAAGGAAAACCAAACACACAGGTACAGTAGAGGTAGTACCTTGCTCAATAATAGTAACTGTGATAGGGATCTCGGAGTCCTAGTGGACAATCACTTAAATATGAGCCAACAGTGTGCTGCAGCTGCCAAAAAAAACCAACACAGTGCTAGGCTGCATTAACAGATCCTTCAATATCATGTGAAGTGTTAATACCACTTTATAACAGCTTGGTAAGGCTACACTTGGAATACTGCATCTAATTTTGGTCACCATGATATAAAAAAGATGTTGAGACTCTAGAAAGAGTACAGATAAGAGCAACAAAGATGATTAGTGGACTGGAGGCTAAAACATATAAGGAATGGTTGCTGGAAATGAAGAGAAGGATGAGGGGTGACATGATAGCAGTGTTCCAATATCTCAGGGGCTGCCACAAAGAAGAGGGAATCAAGCTATTCTCCAAAGCACCTGAAAGCAAGACAAGAAGCAACGAATGGAAACTAGTCAAGGAGAGAAGCAACCTAGAACTAAGGAGAAATTTCCTGACAGTTAGAACAATTAATCAGTGGAACAAATTGCCTCCAGAACTTGTGAATGCTCCAACACTGGATGTTTTTAAGAAGAGACTGGACAGCCATTTGTCTGAAATGGTATATATAGGGTTTCCTGCCTCAACAGGAGGTTGGACTAGAAGACCTCCAAGGTCCCTGGAGAGTTTAAGTTGTCTTAGACTAGATAGTTTAAGTTGTCTTAAACTATCAGAACAACAGGCTAACACTTAAAAAGTTCCTTTCCCCCTGCCTTTAAGGTATTGGTTTTCAAAACTTAGTGCCAACAACCAAAAGTTCATTAGGGTTTTATTTATTGCAAAAACAAAAAAAACAAAAAAACAAAGGTTCCTGTACAATAGGGTTTGATTCAAAATACAGGTTTTCAATAAATTCCAGAGGTCAATGCAATCCAAGCATTTCTTGATGGGATTAGGCGACATGCCATCTTTGTAAGGTTCATGACAGATGATCTTTGTACCAACTGTGTTTTGATTGCCTACTTTGATAATGTTACCAAATAAAGTTACTAACTCCCATTATCAGTTACTATGGTTTATAACTACAATAGACCTCTGTTGCATTGGAAAGTTTAGATATCAAACTCTTCAGGAAAAAAACCAAATTAAAAGGTGTATAAAGATTGAATCCTGCAAGTTGTAGTTCTTAAGAATGCCTGTGCTGTGTATAACTGTGGCCTGGAATTTTGGGAAGTGCTAGTATGAGGAAAAGTTAATTAACAGCAGTAATGTGTGTAAAGAGTCTCTCCCTATATCACTTACCAATAGCAGCTAAATGCTCTCAGAAAACCTAGCACAAAGTAGACAGTTTTCTCTTGAGATATTTAGAGGACCTCTGAGCGCAATGATTCTGTTGAATTGCCATGGCTAATAGTTCCTGAGGGACCCTAACCTCTGTGAATTTGTTAACTTTTTAATTAAAACCAGCTAATAAACTAGATTCTTAGCAACAATAGTATGTTGTGCAAATAGTTGTGCATGCTTCCTGTATATTTTCAGTGTGTTCCATTGGCTAATTCCAGATAGTATGATTCTGTTATGTTGCTGTATTGTACTGGTTGAACACATTCCTCACATGCAGATGGTCTGCCTTGGTAGCTTTTGGCAACATTTGTCAAATAGCAAAGCCGAGAGCAAACTTCATTTTAGGTTCTTGGGGAGCAGTTGCCACTTAAAACAGAGATTGCTAGCTAGATGGATTGATGGTCTGACTCTATGAGATTGCTTTTAATTTTCAGTATTAGGTTATTTACTTTCCATTTAATTTAGCAATATCCTAATAGATATCCATTTAAAATGTGTTGTCAAGTTTACAATGTATGGGCTTGTTATTGCTTGACATGTGTACTATTTTCCAGTTAGATATTGATTTTCCAGTTTCAGAGTCAAATCACTCAACATTTTCCATGAATTACTTTGATTTCTGGCAGTTCTTTTTTTTATTGAAAAGTTTTACAATACATTTTTTAACAAAGAAAAACCCCTCCCCACCCCTCCCCTCTCCCCAACCCTCCCCAACACCTCCCTCCCTTCCCCCTCCCCCCTCCCCGACTTCCCAGAGCTCAATACAGGGTATAAAAATACAAATAATCATAGTCTACCTTATGCAAACAACAATAAACTCTTAAATCTATCACACTTTAACTCTTATAAACTAACTACAAGCAATATAAATATCACATCAATACTTATTCAAATGCTAGGTGAAACTTTTTAGTCCCATATTTATTCTGGATATAATCAATCCATCTTCTCCACTCCACAATATATCTCTGTTGCGACTGGTCTTTCAAATACGCTGAAATCTTTGCCATTTCCGCCAGGTTGGAAACTTTTAAAGTCCATTCTTCTATAGTCGGCAGTTCTTCCTTCTTCCAATATTGCCCTACTAAAAGTCTCGCTGCCGTAATTAAATTCAAGATCAACTTAATGTCCACAACAGTAGTATCCATAATAATGCCCATTAAAAACAGTTGCGGACAAAACTTTATCCTTTTCTTAAATATCTTTTGCATATTCCACCAAATTTTAATCCAAAAAGCTTTAACATTTTTACAGGTCCACCATACATGAAAATATGTTGCATCTTCACCACCACACCTCCAACATTTGGGCTGGCAGTTCGGATACATACTTGCTAAATTTTTAGGATCTAAATGCCACCTATAAAACATCTTATAAAAATTCTCTCTTAAGTTTTGAGCTTGCGTAAATTTTACATTTCTCACCCAAATCTTTTCCCAGGTATCCATTGTAATGACTTCTTGAAAATTCTGAGCCCACTTTATCATACAGTCTTTAACAAGTTCTGTCTCTGAGTCAATTTCTATCAATGCAAGATATATCCTTTTAATATGTGCTTGGCCTTGATCTCTAATTTGCTTTACCAGATTTTCATCAGTCATTGAAAAACCAATTTTCTGGTCTTCTTTCCACCTGGCCTGTAATTGCCCATACTGAAACCAAATTTGTACAATCTTTTCTTCTCTTAAAATATTATACGGCTTTAAATGCCATACATTCCTTTCCAAACTTAAAATTTCCTTATATGTAGTCACATCATGTTTAAACCCAACACTTATATTTTCTATTGCGTGTTTCGGTATTGCCCATATAGGTATCTTATAATTTAACTTATGTCTATACTTTTTCCAAACTCGCAACAGAGCATGTCTTAAAATATGTACCTTGAACACATTATCCACCTTCTTATCATACAATAAATATGCATGCCAACCAAATAACAAATCATGGCCTTCAAGATTTAATAATCTCACTTGTGTTAAATTAATCCAATCACTTATCGCTGACAAAGCAGCAGCTTCATAGTATAGTTTACGATTAGGCATTTTAAGACCACCTCTCTCACGCGTATCCTGCATAATCTTAAATTTAACTCGTGGCCTTTTCCCTGCCCAGACAAATTTATTAATACCCTTTTGCCATTCCTCCAAATTTGAATCCTTTTTAAGAATAGGTATCATTTGAAATAAAAATAAATTTTTTTGCAAAACATTCATTTTCACTGCTGCAATTCTTCCCAATAAGGATAATTGTAGTTTTTTCCAACTATCTAATTATTTTTGAACTTTTCCCCATAACTTTTCATAATTATTTTTATATAACTTTACATTTGAGGGTGACAAATATATCCCCAAATATTTAACCCTTTTAACAATTTCAAATCCCGTTAACTCTTCTAAAACAGCCTTTTGTGATACTGTCATATTCTTAGACAACATTTTAGTTTTTTGTATGTTAACCTTAAATCCAGAAACTTTCCCATATTGCATCAGTTCTACAACTGAATCTTCAGGCTGAGTTACCGTAACAACCAGATCATCTGCAAACGCCCTCAGTCTGTAATCCTGATCTCTTATTTGAATTCCCCTAATTTTTTCTGAATCCCATATTTTAATCAATAATATCTCCAATGTTAAAACAAATAATAAAGGTGACAACGGGCACCCTTGCCTTGTACCCTTTTCAATGTTATATACTTCCGTCAAACTATTATTAACTATTATGCAGGCTGTTTGCTTTTGATATAATGCCCTAATTGGTTGTAAAAAATTATCCCCAAAGTTCATTTTATCTAATACTTTTAACAAAAATTGCCAATCCAATTGATCAAAGGCTTTTTCAGCATCCAAAAAGATCAACACTGCAGGGATCTGATTGTTTCTTTCCAAAAATTCCAACAAATCAACTACATGCCTCACATTATTCTTCATTTGTCTACCACTTATAAACCCAGTTTGGTCACCATGAATTACTTGTTGTAATACCCCCATTAATCTGTTAGCTAAAACCTTAGCAAATACCTTGTAGTCCGTATTCAAAAGTGATATTGGCCTATAATTTTTTGCTTGGGTGACATCCTGGTCTTCCTTTGGAATCAAAGAAATAAAAGCAGTTTTCCAAGACGGGGGCACCCCTCCTCCCATTTGAATTGTCTGAAACAATTCCCTTAATGGCTTTACCATCTCTAACTGTAAATTTTTGTAATACACAGCAGTCAATCCATCCGTACCTGGCGCCTTACCCACTTTCAATTGTTTAATTGCTGAAAAAAATGTCTTCCTCAGTTATCAATGCCTTTTGTTCTTGTGTAAGAACAGGAATATTAGCGTTCATCAAATATTCATCAATATCTGCCTCACTAATCTTATCTCTAGCATATAACTTAGAATAAAAATCAACAAAAGTCTTCTTAATAAGACTCTGCTGATACACTACCTTACCCTTATGTTCTATTCTATCTATATTAGAAGCCCTTTGTTTCTTCCTTAACAAACAAATTTCCTTAACAAATAAGCTAACCATCTACCTGGTTTATTGGCATTGCAAAAAGTATTATGTCTAGCATACCGTAAGTTAGTTGCCACTTGATCAGCCATCAACTTGTCGAACTGTCCCCTTAATAAATTAATTACCTCTTTAATCTTCACATCCAATGGGTTCAAAATTAAAGCCTTTTCTTTTCCCTCTATGAGATTTCTTTTAATTTTCAGTATTAGGTTATTTACTTTCCATTTAATTTAGCAATATCCTAATAGATATCCATTTAAAATGTGTTGTCAAGTTTACAATGTATGGGCTTGTTATTGCTTGACATGTGTACTATTTTCCAGTTAGATATTGATTTTCCAGTCTCAGAGTCAAATCACTCAACATTTTCCATGAATTACTTTGATTTCTGGCAGTTCTCATGCATGAACTTGAGTGTGAACTTATCTTGCTTGTAACAATAATGCAACTAAGTTCAGCCAGTTTTAGACATTACAGGCTGAATGACCATGTAAAGAAAAAGTGAACATCATCTCATTACCATATGTAGTGCAATAAGAAAAACATGGTATCTGTTTAATTCATATGTAAGTGTGTTAAATCATCTAATTAATTCTAGCACAGATGTTAAGGGATGAAATTCAACTCATCAATGCAAGAACATCTCTGTGTCACACCCAATAATTGTTTTGTTGATGGCAACTATCAGTTGTTCTCACTTTTTCTAATTTGTCATATTATTGTTCTCTTTCTCTTCTCTCAACAATTGTAACATATCTGTAATATGCCTCTCCAGGACAGTGCTTTATGTGTCTGATACAGTGGACTGTGATCCATGAAAGTTAATGTTATATTTGTTTTTCTTGGAGGCCCAAAAGGCTTTTGTTGTTTTGCTACAATAGATTAACAATGCTATTTTCAGGAAATTGTTCATGTGTGATTTTGATTCTCACAGTGGAACAAAGGCAAAGGGCAAATACATAAAATACAGTAATAAGCTCCTTGGGTTTGAAAGTTTAATCTGAAGAATTCCTGCTTATCTTGCAGGAAGATAAATGTAGATTAGTCCTTAGTACAATACCCCTTAGTAAGATAATGGCAGAGAAAATGAGGACATGTTTCTTTGTGGTAGTAGTAATAGTAGCTGTTAGATTAATTCATTTAAAATTTATATAAATTAAATCAGATGAATACTAATTTCTTTTCAGTTTAAGAGCCACACTTGCTTGTTGAAGATATACTAGCTAATTACACTGACTGACTGACTGGCTGGCTGGCTGGCTGGCTGGCTGGCTGACTGACTGACTGAGCCAGGGTAAAAGCTAAATTTGATTTACTTGCAATTTCAATGTAAGTCACTTTACATTAATTAGAAGCATTTATTATAGATATTCTTCAAGTAGATAATACTTTTTTCCTTTGATTGCATTACATTCAATGACACCTCTTGGTAGATCTCTGGGAAGCATAGTCAATGGTTTTGAGCTGCATGTGGATATGAGGCTATATTCCCCTGAAATAAATGTTCCAATTTAATGAAGGAAAACCTGTTCCCATACTATCACCCTGCAGCCTTGACTGGAGTGTTCCTATACAGCTGATATAACTTCTATATGGCAACATGCATATTCGTCATTATAACTACACAAGGTGGGTGTTAACACAATATTGCCAAGGAATCCCATAGCCCAGGGAATTGGAATCAGCTGAAATTGCAATGCTTCAACCAGACTTTTCATAATTAATTTATTATAGAAGCACTAGTGAATGTGAGGATGGATGAGTCTGAGATCTGGGCTTTTTTGTCTTAGCAATTGTGTACAAATAACCCAAACATACGTTTTGCTCCAGAGAATTGCTGTTTATAAGACAAAACAACAAAACAACAGTGTGATAAAATAAACAGATGGGAAGTGAACATAAGGTAACCAGGAGGCAATTATGATTAACATCCTAGGCAGTCACAAGATAACAGATGCTGAGACGTCACCCTTACAGATGAAGCAAAGAAAGAAGGATACAAGGACAGCCAATAATGTAGCATGATTATCTTCTCTAAACCTCCCTGATGTTACTGATACTGAATGAATGGACTGCATAGGATGGATTGGACACATCCTTTCTGTGGTCCCTCTTAAGCTGAATCTTGACTCACTGTATCACCTCTAAGTCTCTTGGATGCCACCCCTCTCCCTACAATTTCCATGTCTGTCATCCTGAAGAAAGAAGGATTTACAGATACTCTGAATAAAGTACTTACTTTATTCATTGATTCCCTTGAACTTTTAAAACATTTACCAGTCAGCAGAATGAGGGCTAGAAAGACTAAGGTCATATACAAAAGCCTGAAGCAAGATAAGTTCATTATAGTAAAAATGCACAGATGTTAAGCACCCCACCACTGAGAAACAAACCCACATCTTAAGAAAGCAGAACTCTTGGAGACAGTTTTTCCAAGCAGGAGCTTTTACTAAGAAATAGGAGATAGCAGGCATAATAGACAGGATCTGAGGGATTCCCTCACAGATAGATATTTTTAAAGTGTCCCCAAGCAAACCCCACTCCACAGTTCATTCGGTCAGTTCCAGATCAGCCAATCTCCAGGTAAATCCATCGTGAGAAAGGAATTATAACATCAATCTGGTTCCGTTTGCAGCACAATCATTTCCACAGCTCCTCACACCTCCTTCAGAGAAATAAACCAGGTCCCAGAGGGTTGTATCTCTTCCCCCTTTTTCTAGTTGCCCGGTAAGGGAGAGAAGTTCAGAGAGAATGCATACCATAGAAAGAAATTTGTTACATTGTAATGGATAGCAGACAGGCAGATAAACAAAAGGGTATATTTGTGGAGGAAGTGAAAACAATAAAGCCCATATGCCTATCCCCTCTCCCCCTTGGGAATGGCAGAATCCAGGGGAAGATGAGATTTGGTTTTAGCATAGAGGAGATAGTTAGAAATGAAATTCTGACACATAAGGAAGAAAAACAATCTTGGCCTGTTCCATTAATCATGGGACAGCTATCCACTTTTAAAGTCTCAAGTGCGGGAAACCTGGTGGCCATGATCTCATCCTGTCACTTTCCCACTCATTCATGAATGTATGGACACATTCATGAATATATATATCTGACAGTACCCAGTCACATCCTTCTAATGTCAGTGGTGTCACTCGTACTACCATGTGTGTCTGCTTGCAGAGGGCAAGGCTAGAGGCAATTATCCATTAACATGTGATAAAAGAGAAAAGCTGGTATATGTGGCCAGTACATATATTGGCATGCAGAATATTATGAATCAAGAGAGGGGAGGGGAAAAAGGGAAAAAAGCTATTAAGGTGAATCTATGTAGTTTGGAAGAATGTTTATTTGCTATGGAAATACAGGGGATAGAATATAAAGGTATCTCCCTAGAACTATTTATATTTTAGGTATAGGATTCCAGTCATGAGTTTAACTTGATGAGTTTAACTTGGCTGGGCAGGGGCAGGGGCCATCAATGTAAATCTAGAAAGCCTCTGATTATCTTTTTATCAAAATTTTTTATAGGGCTAGGGAGTGGGGTGGGAGATAGGGGTTGTCTGGCTATGGGGGGTGGCCAATCAACCATGGTTCAGGCCAGACTTGGGTCTGACTGCACGGGGGGAGAACGGGGTGGCGTTGTCGCCGGGGCTCATGAGCGGGTCGTGGGATTATCTATTCCCACGACGGGGAATGGCAGCAGGCGGATAGACAGGGGGCCGTATCGCTACCGGGAGGGCCGTCTCCGCTACTTGCAAGCGGTGAGGCGCTCCGACCCTCTGCTTCTTCCCCGAGATCCCGGGAGCGAGGATGTTCAGCCTCCTGAGCTCCGGCTGGTGTACCTGAACGCCAGGTCCGTGGTTAACAAAGCTCCCCTCGTTAGGGATTTAGTTGAGGGTGAGCATGCGGACCTGGCTTGCATCACGGAGACCTGGTTGGGCCCAGAGGGTGGGGTCCCTTTGGTTGACCTCTGCCCACCAGGCTTCCGGGTGCTACACCAGCCACGAGCTCATGGTAGGGGTGGGGGAGTGGCGGTTACCATTAGGGAGACCTTATGTCCGCGGGAGTCCACCGTTTCTCAGATAGTCGGGTGTGAGTCTCTCTTTGTGAGATTTGGTTCTGGGGCGCAGTTGGGCTTGCTACTGGTGTACATTTCGCCTAGTCGCACAGCGGCAGCCCTGCCCGAGCTGCTCGATATCCTCTCGGGTTTGGTGGTTGAGTTTCCCAAACTTATAGTTTTGGGAGACTTCAATCTACCATCCCTGGGAGGTTCATCGGAGCTAGCTCGGGAGTTCATGGCTTCCATGATGGCCATGGACCTGACGCAAGTAATTTCAGAACCAACTCATGAGGGAGGCCACACCCTTGACCTGATTTTTTTATCTAGACGGTGGTTGGATGATCTTGGTGGGGGCTCTCCATTTATTATGCCCCTGTCATGGACCGATCATCATCTCCTGCGGCTGGTCTTCCGTTTTGCCACCCCCCGCCATGGGGACACGGAACCAATTAGATGGTACCGCCCCAGACGCTTAATGGATCTTGATAGATTCCAAGAGGCGCTGGGGTCCCCACCTGCCTCCATTGCTCACAGCTCGGCGGATGCCTTAGTGGAAGCCTGGGAAAGGGCAGCCACTGAGGCACTTGACCGGGTTGTACCCTTGCGGCCCCTGACCCGGCGCAGATCCCAGCGAGCTCCATGGTTCTCCGCGGAGCTCCGGGAGATGAAGCGTCGGAAACGGGGCCTAGAGAGCTGTTGGAGGTCTAGCCGATCCGAACCCGACCGGTTGCGGTTAAGAACCTATATTAGGTCTTATCTCGCAGCGATGAGGGTGGCGAGGTGTAATTACTTCTCCACCCTCATCGCGTCCGCAGATAATCGCCCGGCCGCCCTGTTCAGGGTGACTCACTCACTTCTTAATCAGGAGGTGAGGGAGGACCCCTTGCAGGGTCGTGCCGAGGAATTTAGTCAACATCTGTCGGATAAAATCGCTCGGATTCGGACCGGTTTGGACTCCAACTGGGCGGAGTCAGGTGACCAGGACACGGGCGGTCTTGTCAACGTTATCTGGGAAGAGTTTGACTCTGTGACCCCTGATGAAGTGGACAGGATTATGGGGAGGCTGAGCTCCTCCACATGTTTGTTGGACCCATGCCCTTCCTGGCTGGTTTATGCAGCTAGGGAGAGGACACGAGGCTGGCTCCAGGCGGTTATATCTGCTTCCTTGAGTGAGGGCTATTTCCCCACCGTCTTGAAGGAGGCGGTGGTGAGACCTCTCCTCAAGAAGCCTGCCTTGGACCCGGCTGTTTTGAACAACTTTCGTCCAGTCTCCAACCTTCGCTTTCTTGCAAAGGTTGTTGAGAGTGTGGTGGCGCATCAGCTCCCTCTGGTCCTGGATGAAGCAGATTATCTGGACCCCTACCAATCGGGTTTCAGGGCCGGGTACAGCACGGAGACGGCATTGGTCGCTCTGGTGAATGATCTCTGGAGGGCTCGGGACAGGGGATATTCCTCTGTCCTAGTCCTATTAGACCTCTCGGCGGCTTTCGATACCATCGACCATGGTATCTTGCTGCGGCGTCTTAGGGGATTGGGAGTGGGAGGCACAGTTCTTCAGTGGTTCTCCTCCTATCTCCTGGGACGCTCGCAGTCGGTGTTGGCAGGGGGGCAGAGATCGGCCCCTAGGTCTCTCGTTTGTGGAGTTCCTCAGGGGTCGGTTCTCTCGCCTCTCCTGTTCAACATCTATATGAAACCGCTGGGTGAGATCATTCGTGGTTTTGGAGTTGGGTATCATCAATATGCCGATGATACCCAACTTTTCTTTTCGACCCCAAACCACCCCAGTGATGCCCTCGCTGTGATGTCCCGTTGCCTGGAGGCGGTTTGGGTCTGGATGGGGAGGAACAGACTTCAACTCAACCCTGACAAGACTGAGTGGCTGTGCATTCTGGCATCCCGGGACATTCAAAACGTTCCATCTCTTTCTATGGGGGGTGAGCTCTTACCCCCCGTGGATAGGGCTCGCAACTTGGGAGTCCTCCTAGATTCACGGCTTACCCTGGAAGATCATATAGTGGCCGTGACTAGGGGGGCTTTCGCCCAGGTTCGCCTGGTGCGCCAGTTGCGGCCCTATCTGGACCGGGATGCCCTGTGCACGGTCACTCATGCGCTCGTGACCTCTCGCCTTGACTACTGTAATGCTCTCTACATGGGGCTTCCCTTGAAGACCACTCGGAGGCTCCAACTGGTACAGAATGCGGCCGCGAGAGTTGTCTTGGGAGTTTCCCGGTACTCCCATGTTACACCTTTGCTCCGCGAGCTGCATTGGCTACCAGTTGTCTTCCGGGTGAGGTTCAAGGTCTTGGTTATGATCTTTAAGTCCTTACATGGCATGGGTCCGGGTTACCTCGGGGACCACCTGCTGCCGGCGTCAACTCCCCTCCGCCCTGTGCGTTCCCACAGAGAGGGCCTCCTCAGGGTGCCTCCAGTCAGGGAATGCCGACTGGCGGCCCCCAGGGGGAGAGCCTTCTCTGTGGGTGCCCCGGCTTTGTGGAACCAACTGCCGGTGGAGCTCCGGATGGCATCAGACCTCCGAACTTTCCGTCGTGGCCTGAAGACCCATTTATTTGAATTAGCTGGTCTGGCCTGACGGGGGATTTGGGTTTTAAATTGTTGTTTTAGAATTGTATTACTGTTTTAACTGGGCATTGATTTAATCTTTTTTTTTAACTTTTGTATTGTATTGTATTGTTATTTATATATGCCCTGTGAACCGCCCTGAGTCCCTAGGGAGAAGGGCGGTATACAAATCAAATAAAACTGAAACTGAAACTGAAACTTGTTTAACCAGCCATTGTTGTTAGTTTTGATAGACTTCTAATAGAACTTGATTAATCAAAACAAATGATTCCCCCATTTTGACTTGTTATGTGCATCAGAGGGAAAACAAAGATAAAAGATTGGGTCAGATCTTGTGGGGACTTCCCTGCATATTGGTTAGGAAAGATCCACCATCACCAAAAGTTGTTCCAATTTGAAAATAGAAAGTCCATGATAATCATTGAGTATAATATAACCCTACATGGCATCTTTATTCTGTCTTATAAACATCTATTCCATTGACACAGGTTCTATATAAATCATAGTATTGAGGGTAATATATATAAATAAATATATTTTAATCTTTGTTTTTTTATTACAAGGGGACATAGGCAGTCATGCCCAGATCTGAACAAATTTAAGCTCTCCCTCACATTCCCCATGCTCCACTGCATGCTGTTTACAAGGATGTATACCACCCTCCCTGCAGTTCCTTGAATTAATTAATGTTAGAATTGAAGTCATGGTTTTCTAGTTTTCTGGCTTTTCCCCTTAGTATTCTCAGCCAGGAAGGCTCATTCACTGTCCTATTTGCCTGCGAATAAGAAACAGCTAACCAAGCACTTATGTTTTTGCAGTTCTGCAGATGAGGGATATTGGGATTGTGATCATAGCATCCTGTCCATCTGCAAGAGTAGCAAATGCAAGAAAATCCCAGCGGCCTAGAAAGCAACAGCTTATGTTCCAGACATTAATGGCTCTTTTACTTGTGTTTAGCAGCAAGAGATACTGACACAACCAATTTGCCTTTTTCTTGACAGAATTGAAAGAACAAGATATACAGTGGATAGTTACAAGCCTATAACAAGGAAATATGAAGTAAAGTTCATCTCCAGACATATTCTCCTCTGCTCTAATCAAGCTTCTTTTCCATTACGTGTGTGTGTGTGTGTGTGTGTGTGTGTGTGTGTGAGAGAGAGAGAGAGAGAGAGAGAGAGAGAGAGAGAGAGAGAGAGAGAGAGAGAGAGAGAGAGAGAGAGAGAGAGAGAGAGAGAGAGAGAGAGAGAGAGAGAGAGAATGGGAATTAGTTCCTATTATCTGTAGAGAGCTATGGAGAATGAAATATTAAGAAGCCATTACAACAACAAATAGGGCAGGAGCTTTCCTTGAGCCCTGGGATAGGACAGAGTACTTGGAAGAGATTCAGACTGGTTCCTCTCTGGTTCACTGGAGAATAAGAGGGAGGGGAGGAAAATAACAGTCAAGACTTGCCAGATTCTGGGCATCTATATAACACGCTGACACTATCTTAGAATAATTAATACCATCATATGGAATAAAAAAGTCAAGCCTTAACAGCTGTACAACATTCAAGCAAAGTTGAAGAATCCCTCAATGGATAGATAAAAACTGAAGGAGGGCTTGGTAGATGATAAAGGCAGGATGAACATAGCAAGAGACAGACATTATGCTTAGCAATTCAAGCAAAATGCACACAAGGCCAGGACTGCACTGATTTGGTGTTTTCTGATGTTGTCTGCAGAAGCATCTACAGAAGCATAGAATCATACAATTGTAAGTCTAGAAGAGACCTCAGAGCTCTTCTAGTCCAATCCCCTGCTCAAGACAAGAGTCTTACATCACCTCATTTAAATGGTAGTCTACTCTAGTGAGCATCCACAATCACAGGAGGCAAGCTATTCCACTCATTAATTGCTCTTACTGTCATAAAATTTCATGTTACTTTAGGTTGTATCACTCTCTGACAAACTTCCACCCATTACTTTTTGTCCTTCCCTCTGGTGCCCTAGAGAATAAGTCGACCCCTTCTTTGTGAGATCCCCTCAAATACAGAAAGACAGTTTGATAGATTAGACATCCCTAGATCCGCAGCCGTTTAACATACACTTTAGCCTTCAGACCTTTTATCATCTTTGTTGCTCATCTCTGCACACTTTCCAGAATCCCAATACTGTATATCCCAATATTCCACGGGCAATACACCTACTTTTTTTTAAATCATAAAAGGTTAGTTAGTCATTATCTCCCTCTTTTTTTAACTTCCCAGTCTAGCAAATATTCCTCAGATTTCGTGGTGGTCTGCCATCCAATTATTAACTTAATCCATTTGTGCTTATTTTGTGCACAGGAGAAAATTGCATTTGAATAGGCAAGCAAAATTATTCCTTCTGTCTAAGTATTCACCCAGTTCCTATATGCCCTTTCTCTAAAGAAAATAAATTGCTAATTCAGCCATGAAACACTAAGACATCCTAACATATATTTTGTCATAACCCAATCATATGTTTTGCTATACTGATTAAATGTATGATGTAATTTGAATAGGTCTAGGCATATTTAGTTTATTTAGGCTTCACCTCTGGCACTAATCAATAAATCCGTTTAGCGTTTTGATTGAATTGTGTGCTGGCATCCAGTCTAAATGAATTCCTAAAAATTTGTCCCCCATATATTAGACTTCATCATGTTACCCTATTAATCTGTTTACCAGTCAATGAATGAGATGCTGGATTTGATCATTTAATATTTTGAGTCCCATTATGCCAAAAAAGCTACATGTCTCAACATCTGTACTTGGTGGGAAAATCACATCCTCTTCTGTAAATGCTAAGTGCTCAAAGAGTGCAAAGAGTACTAATTATTGATCTACTTCCACTTGTTATGAGTTTTTGAAAATAAAGTTGAGTAAGAGATCCAGTCTATTTCCTCATCACAACACAAACGTGACAATTCTCTTTAACAGGGATAGGTTTGTAAGTCTAATATTCCTTAGTGAAAGTACTGCACTCAAAGAAGAAGAAAAATATATATATGAAACCTCAGAGGAGAATAATTTATCTTTGAATCCAATTCTCAAATAATTAAAACCTGCCCTTTGGTCTGTGGACAAAGGGTTTTCATATTCATTTTGTTGAGAGATTGATTTGAGATCAACCCGGCAAAGCTGTTTGACAAGTTCCCCCCTCCCTTTCCTTCTGCAGAGGAAATGCTTGTGCTATCTGCCTAATCAATTATGCAGGCAAAATGAATTTCATCATAATTCTGTCAACAATAGGCTAACTTTCTCTAAATTATTCGTTCAGCAAAATAAATTAACTTGAAATCCTTTTGTCTACAAAACAGATTTAAGCATTTAGGGCAGTCCTGTAAATAGCCTCCTCTGTTAGTTTAGCGTGTGCAATACCAATATATGCTTTAACTGAACTTCAGTCTTTCTGAATGGAAAGATAGGTTTTAGAAAGGATGCAGGCCCAATCAAAGATAGCTCATCCAAAATAATGAATGAGAGCAATGAGCAGCTGGACCTTGTGATTATATCTGTTTTCCCCTAAGTGCCCACTTCTCTTCCCCTTTTTTTGTTTAATCACAAGCAATTGGCAAGCAGAGCTGTAGCATTCCCTGGCAGATCAGACTGTCAGTCATTCAAATAGGCATGCTCGATCCTCCGAGTACAAGCCTGACAAAGACAAAGCTGAGCATGAAAGAGCAGCTTAATGAAGGACTGCCGTGTGAATGTCCTTGTGAGCTTTATGTTAAGGTAAAAAACAAAATCCTGTTTCTCTCCTTTTAAATCACTTCCATATTGAAGAAGGTTTTGTGCAGGATTTGTTTTTAAGGATTTTTTTTTGTTGTCCACAGAGATGCAGACACCCTTCAGCAGTGGTAGCCTGCATGGTTCACACAAAACTTGCTGCACTGCAAACTGAAGGAAAGAGAGGACAGGCCCTGAAGATGGAAAATTAAAAAGACAAGGTGATGGCAACCATCAGGAGGAAATAATTTATTGAACAGAAGCTCAGTGCATTTCAGCCAGTTCTTTCATCAAAGGTGTAAGATAGCTTATTCAGTTTTACCCATGTAAAAATCCATAGCTGAAATGACGTAAGGCCAATATTCAGTACAATCTGCAGTCTGAATCTACAAACAAAAGTGATACCTGTTCATATTAATATTTTATAAAATTACTAACTTTATCTCTAAAATATTGAAATAAGCTTATTTATTTATCACATTTCTATAGCTGATCCGAATTAACAGATACTATATATCTCAACCAACTGAGAACTGTATTCATTCCGGCTCAAGTAACTGGACTAAGCCATGCCTTAACTACCTTTCTAAAGGCCTCCATACTTTGGGCCAACCACATGTTAGGGAGGGCAGGAGCCACCTACAAGAAGGCGTGACTCCTGGGTCCATCAAGGTGAGATTGTTTCAACAAAAGGACTCAGAGCTGGACCCTCCCTGTTAGAATGTTTGGGAGAAGATAATCCCACAAATACATTCTTTGCCATTGTTTAATAGCTGTCTGGGTTTATGTAGCTCAAATCTGGTAGCCATGAATTTGTACCTGTAGAGTTTATTATCTATGTGAGCCCTAGAATTCCCACTACAGGAATGCTGAATTTGGCAGTAATCAGCTGCCACCTTGCATTAAGCAGCAGAAAAACAAGCAGGGGGAAAGGCAGGAGAAAGAGACATTGAATTTAAATGCCAGAGGATTGAAGTCACAGCTGTACCCCAGGTTTGTCAGAAGGCAGTCAAATGTGCTTTGTGGCTACAATTTAGCATGCCATAAAAAATTCTAACCAGCAATGCCACATCAAGTGCTGGGATGTTTCAGCCAGTGTCAAGCCTGCTAAAGGGGGCCTGATAGTTTAAGCAGCCTAGTGACCAAACACATATAAAGCAAATTGCATGTCACAAGCTATCATGGGAGATGTGAAATTGTGCAAGTCTTCAACAATGATGTCATATTCATTATCAAGCAATTGTTGAAAAAATTTTGCATTCCTGATGTGATGGGACTCCTGCACGCACACACATGTGCACCATTTCCCATCTGCAGGGCCAGTGAGCTCTGGGCATTTGTAGTGAGATCCAGAAAGGTCAGATAGTGCTTGTTGATCACACTCCATCCTTTTGCAGACTGGCATGCTTTATTCCACTGGAAATGGGATTTGTTGTGATGCTCTAAGTAGCACTTGGCAGCTAGATTTAATTTGACTTTAATTTTAGTAGTGTCCTTGATGTAATTTCACTCTGGAAAGCTTGGGGTATGCAAGTGAATTGTGGTACAGCCAAGGGTCATTAACAGGAAAAGGTGCCCATAGAAAAAAATGACCTCAAGCTTGAAGCCAGCCTTAGCTTTACCACCTTTCAATGTTAAAGGCAATATTTCATGATTATATAGAATTTAATTACGTAAAGCTATAATAACAGAGAGCCATTTTTATATTTTTAACCTATTCATATGGAAGTATGGACATCATTGTTGAGATGATTACAAGCTACCAGATATGGGTTGCAAAAACTGGGTGACCACCGGGCTGGAGCAAAGACAGATAGTAAAGAAAGCCTGGACTCCTTGCTGCCATCTAGTGATTGTGTGGATTTTTATACTCCAGATGTAGTAGTCCTACTGAGGGTTACATAAGTTAACTTAATGTTAATTTAATACTGTTTGTTTTTGTTTGGATGCTGAGCTTGTCGATCAGAAGGTCGGTGTCAGGCTCGGCATGCCCGACATTCCGGGAAGCCGCGGAGCGACCTGCCGGCCCTCGAGACCCGCCGCCGGCGCCTGCGGTCTCCCGAAGAGCCGGGGAAGGGCGCAGCCGGCAAGACAGAGCAGCAGCCGCCCGCCCGCCGCCTGCTGGGGCTACAAAACATCCCACCGGGTCCCAGGAACAGCTGCCGGCGCCCGCGGTCCCCTGAAGAGCCGGGGAAGGGCGCGGCCGGCAAGATGGAGCAGCAGCCGCCCGCCCGCCGCCTGCTGGGGCTACAACACAACTCACCGGGCCCCAGGAACAGCCGCCGGCGCCCGCGGTCTCCCGAAGAGTCGGGGAAGGGTGCAGCCGGCAAGACGGAGCAGCAGCCGCCCGCCCGCCGCCTGCTGGGGCTACAAAACAACTCACTGGGCCCCAGGAACAGCCGCCGGCGCCCGCGGTCTCCCGACGAGCCGGGGAGGAGCTCAGCGACCCCGGGGCCGACCGGTCGGCCGGGGAGCAGTCCTGAGGAGGCGCGGTCGGCGGTTGCCCAGCAGCCGAGCGACAAACAGAGGAGGGGCGCCGGGACGGTCCAGGAGGCGGCAGGGCCGCAGACGACGCGCTCCATCGTTGTGCTACGGCTGGGCTCCTCGAGTCGGTAGAGGTGGGGGAGGAGGCATTGCCCTCGGTGCGGCGGAAGGAAAGACCTCCCCCTCTCGAAGGCCCTGGTCCGGGGCCTAAGGAGGCTGGAATGCGGGGAAGCAGCGGCGATTGGTGGTCACACTCCGCTGGGGAATACAAAAAACCCGGTCAGGGCCAGGTGACCCGGCCCATAGGTGCGTCTACAGAGTGGAGAGAGCGGTGTTACACGGAAGACAGCGGTGAGGAATGGAGCTACTCTACTGCCCCGGGTGGCCATACCATGGAGGTACTCAGGGAGCGTTTCGGGGAAGTGAGTGGGCGGGAGCCTGGTTTCTGGTCTGTTCCAGACGAGCCCAACCAGGGGCAGTGGTCCCTCCCTGGCGTCCCTGCATGGCGGTCCAGTCCGCCCTGTTTTCGTATGGACAGTCCGAGATTCCAGGGCCCGTTTCGTCAAACTGAGGCCCGCGGAGGTTCTGGGGCCCCGGCTCCTGCAACGACGGTACCAAGCGGCCCGGCTCCCTGGGATGGCCTGGGCGGAAGACCAAGACAACAGCCGCTACGACCAGACGTGGGGGTCCCAGCCCAGGGGGTGCCGCCGGGTCCTTGGGGTCCAGGGCTGGTGTGGGGTCCACCGCCCCTGGCCGCGGTCTACGATGGTCATCCAGACCGCCTAGCAATGTTCTTGGGCCAGGTGATTAACCACATGGACCAATACCGACCGGCCTACACATCCCAGTGGGCGATGGTCGTGGCCGTGACGGCGTGTCTTCAAGGAGAAGCCGCGGCCTGGGCGGCTGACCTATACTGTGACCATGCCCATGAACTCGGGGACCTTGGTCTCTTCCTGGAGGCTCTACGGGCCCGCTTAGAGGATGTTTCGCGGGTGCTCCGCGCCGAGGCCGAGGTGTTGGATCTGCGCCAGCAAGGAAGACCGGCGGTGCACTATGTGGGGGAGTTCCGAAAGGTGGCCGGGAGGCTGCGGTCCTGGCCAGAACGCCTTCTAGTGCATCACTTCAAGGCCGGGCTCGACAGTGCCTTGCGGCGGGCTTGCGTGGTACGGGGAGTGCCGGCCCGTTTGCAGGATTGGTTCCGGGTGGCTGTCGAGCTGGACATTGGCTTACAGGACACTCGGGGAAGGCCTGACGGGGTGACCGGGGCCCGGCGGCCTGCCAAAAGAGCGAAGCTGGAGGAGCGGCCCAGCCTGTCAGTGGCTAAAAACCCCTCCGTACAGCCAACACGGCCTGCCATCAGGTGTTTCCGGTGTGACCAGCCAGGCCATCGGGCGGCTGAATGCCCGCTTCCGCCGGCCCGGGTGGTTCCCTCTGCTACCTCAACACGGGCCTTGTCCGCTAGGAAGACCATGGAACGGTCCCGAACTGCTTACCAGGCGGCCAATGACACTGGCCGGGTGACGACTCCTCCCTTGGCGACCGGATCAGCAGCCGCCCAGCCCACGCCGACGGAAAACCTTGAGGACCTGGAGCTGGAGGAGGATCCAATGGTAAGCGCCCCGGTGTGTCCCTTTGTGTTCCCAGTGGTACTGGTGAGCCCCCTGTCGGGTCAAAAACGGGCGGTTAGGGCTTTGATCGATTCAGGGAGCACCCGGTGCCTTATCAACCAGGCAACTGCAGCCACAGTGGGTATCCGGTTGTGACGCCTTGTGACCCCTCTTCGCTTCCAGCAAGTGGACGGGTCACTCCTGGGGGGGGCTCCTATCACCCATGTTACTGAACCAGTCCGGCTGGAGTTGGGGGCCCATTGGGAGACCTTGCGCTTTGTCGTGGTGCCCTCCATGACTGAATCCGTTATCCTGGGGCTCACCTGGTTGGACAAATGGGGCCCCACGATCTGGTGGGAGGGGGGCTGCCGTCATCTTCGCTTGGGCTTGGGCCCCGAGCCCCCTCTCCACCATTCCTTTCTGGGCCCGGATGACACGGGGAAGCGGGAGAAGGCTTGCGGGATTGTGGAGGACCCGAAGGTGCACGTGCCCCGAGTTTACTCTGACCTAATGGACGTTTTCGATGAACGAGAATGCGACTCGTTACCGCCTCACCGGCCTACGGATTGTGCCATCGAGTTCGAACCTGGTGCCAGACTGCCTAAGCCCCGTATGTACGCCATGTCTCCAAAAGAGATGCAGGAGTTACGGCGGTACATCGATAAAAACCTGGAGAGGGGGTTCATCCAGCCAGCACGGTCTCGAGTGGCGGCGCCGGTGCTCTTCCGTGAGAAGAAGGATGGAGGCCTGCGGCTGTGTGTAGACTACCGGGGGGGTAATGCGGTGTGCATGGAGCACCTCTATCCCCTTCCTTTGATGAAGGACCTGTTGGCCCATTTGGCGACGGGCCGGGTGTTCACCAAGTTGGACCTGCGGGAAGCCTACTACCGGGTTAGGGTCAGAGCTGGGGACGAGTGGAAGACTGCGTTTAATTGTCCCCTCGGTAGTTTTCAGTTCCGAGTGATGCCATTCGGGTTGCAGGGAGCCCCAGCTGTGTTCATGCAGTTGATCAACCAGGTCCTGCATGAATTCTTGTACCGAGGGGTCTTGGTGTACTTGGATGACATCCTCATTTACTCGGACACTTTGGACGAGCATGTCACCCTCGTGCGACGGGTGTTAACCAAACTGCGAGAAGCACAGCTCTATGTTAAACTGTCCAAGTGCGAGTTCCACAGGGCCCAGCTGGACTACCTTGGGTATCGCATATCGGCAGGAGGAGTGGAGATGGACCCCAGGAAGGTACACGCCATTCAACAGTGGCAAGCTCCACGGACCCGCCGACAGTTGCAGAGTTTCCTTGGCTTTGCTAATTTTTACAGACAGTTCATCCCACGCTTCGCGGCTATCGCTCTGCCGTTAACAGACCTCCTCCGAACACGACAACTGAAGATACGGCCACGGCCAGGACTTCGATTGGAGTGGTCCATAGCGTGTCAGCGGGCGTTCGAGGAATTGAAGTCCCTCTTCGCTAAGGAGCCTATTTTGCGGCACCCAAACCCCGACCTGGCCTATGTCGTGCAGGCGGATGCGAGCGATGTTGCTCTTGGGGCTGTCCTCCTTCAGCGGAGCAGTTCCGGGGTTCTACAGCCGTGCGCTTATGCCTCCAAGAAGCTGACTCCCACCGAGCGGGCCTGGGCGGTGTGGGAGAAGGAGGCCTTTGCGGTACGTTGGGCCTTGGAGACTTGGCGGCACCACTTGGAAGGGGCCTCCCGTCCATTTGAGGTGTGGACGGATCATAAAAACTTGGAGGCCCTACAGACCCCTCGACGTTTGTCGCCTAAGCACGTCCGATGGGCGTTGTACTTCCGTCGCCTTCGGTTTGTGTTGAAGTATGTGCCGGGGGGACGGAACTTTCTGGCGGATGCTTTATCCCGCATGCCGCAGTTTGACAGCAAGAGGGAGGAGGTGGTGCAGGCCCTTATACCAACACTGATGGAGGAGGGGGATGGAACAGAGTGCGCTAGACAGGTGACAGAGGAGGGTCTGGACCAGACAAACCAAAGGGCCCTGCAGGAGGACGCTTGGTTGAGGAGCAATCCAGGACTGTTGACCATGCGGGAAGGCCTGGTTTGGCATGGGTCACGACTGTATGTACCCGAAACTGTGCGGCCACGGGTCCTTTTTGGCTGTCACAACGCCAAGCAGGCGGGACATTTCGGGTTTGTGAAGACTTTACATCTGGCACGCCGACAATTCTGGTGGCCCCGCATGAAGAGCGACATCGAGGAATATGTGTGGCGCTGCCATGTTTGTGCTACCACAAAACCCCAGGTTGGAAAGCCTTTGGGGCTGCTGCAGCAGGTGGCTGACCCGGCCCGGCCATGGCAAGACAAAAGGCTCCAGCGGCGGATGGTCCAAATGGCGCAACTCACGGCGGTTTGGGGACCTGAGGGGGAGGGCGAGGCCGTGCGAGGCCCAGGAGAAAAGGAGGGAGGTCTGGGCTGGGGGGTGGCTTACCGGCTGCAATGGTGGTGGAACGGGGACGGGGAGGATACGTACCTGGGGGCAGGTGCCGAAAGGCAGGAGCCAAGGGGGGCGGTAGTTAAGTAGGGTAAGGGCGTGGATAGGCAATTAGGGGTGTGGTGATGGGTGTTGGTTGTGCTGGCTACTTAACAGCGTTGATTGTGCTGTGAAATCAACGCTGACTTCGATCGTCTTCGAGTTTCTGTTTGTGAGGTTAATAAACGTGGCTCAGGAGAACCAGCTCTCGTTCCGGGCTCATTCTTCCTGGTGATTCGTCGGACGGGGGCTGAAAGTCGGCAGTTTGGCAGGTCGAATCCCGAGTGCCGCGTAACAGAGTGAGCGCCTGTTACTCGTCCCAGCTTCTGCCAACCTAGCAGTTCGAAAGCACGTAAAAATGCAAGTAGAAAAATAGGGACCACTACGGTGGGAAGGTAACAGCATTCCATGCGCCTTTGGCGTCTAGTCATGCCGGCCACATGACCACGGAGACGTCCTAGGACAAGCTTCTTCGGCTTTGAAACGGAGATGAGCACTGGCCCCTAGAGTCGGAAACGACTAGCACACATGTAGGGGGAACCTTTACCTTTACCTTATGAATCATATGCAAACTTATTCTTGTGGTCTGGCCTGATAAACTGTTTATTTAGACAAAGAAAATTAAATATATATTATATAGAATGATAAAGAGTTCTAAAGAGAAGATCTTTTGATTCAAAAACATTCTGATCTCAAGATAGTTGGGAATTCCAGAGAGAGAGAATGAAAGGGGACATCATTAAGTGAAAACACATATATGGAAATGAACATCACTGTGTGTACAAGAAAAGAAAAGGAGGAGAAATGATGATGCATTATTGTGCCTGAACTAGCATTACATATTCATGAATTCCAAGGCAATGTATAATATTTTTCTCTATTGCTTAGTTAATAAATCATTGCTTCATTACAAAGGATGAGAGACAAGCAGCCTTGTGGGAAGTGGCTGTGGCAGATGAACAACAGATTTGGGAAGAATTCTGTCTTGGGCTTATGGAAGCAGCTAAGCTTTGCTGACCATCCTATCAGCAGATAAGTATCCCTGATGGATTGAGGTTGTACGTCTTTGCTTGGCTTCATTTTCATTATTCCTTCCTTGACAGCCAGCAGAATGTCTATGAACAAGTGCAAAAGAAGTAATGAAACAGTCATGCAAACCATTCTGGCCTTGCACTAGTCGGACTATCCGTACAATCTATGAAAAATGCACACCTGCACTGACATTTAGAGCTATCCAATCTATCAAACAGATCCTTCAAGGGTCATTGCTCTTCATAAAAGCATAACAGATTTTAGGAAGCGGTAGGGGTGGGGAATGGGGATTTTTTTTAAAAAAAAGATTCAGTCCTAATTTGCCTGACCTCTATCTGGCTCCTTTTCATCATGAGGGTCTTTTCCGTCCCCCCCCCCCTTTTACTTCCCATACTCTCTTCTGAAAACAAATCTCTTTGACTCTCTGTTGCCTGCACTAGCTCATTCTTCATTGTCTCTTATTAGTCCCATAAAGAACCAGCCATTGAAAAAGTGAAAATGCTCTCCTTCAGATAAACTGCTTCAAATGGAAGTAAAGTAAAAATGCAACCTGTTACCTAACAAAGCATCCACTGAGGTCTTAGAGAAAGGAAAGGCAGTCTTTTATGTAGGGCAGGCTAAGGAAATGAATTGTGAAGAAATGTTTTCAAAGATTTTATAAGCAGAAATTAAATTAGACTGAAAGAACATAAATAAGTAATATTGTTCTCAATAAATCAGTTTAGGTTTTTTTTATCAATGATCAAAAACAAAACAACCAGTTAACTTTCTCTCCCAAAAAAATTCCAAAGGGGGGGGGAGAAATGACACTTAAAAATAAGGCTTAAAGAGATCCATAGGAGCATATCATTGAGTAGATATTTCATCATCTGTTTGCAGACATTTGATTGCTCTTGTGCAAAACTATGTAATAATACAAATTACAATATAATAAAACAAAGGGAAGGTAAAGTGTTTTCATCTACCATTATAAAAGAAATAGTGTAGCAATATGTGAAGGATGGATTCAACAGTGCTGGGACAGATTTGAAGACATGCAGGAACTCCAAAATACTTCCCAATAAAATTTTTAAGGCTAAAGAAAAATTTTGTTGGAATAGTGATGTGATGGAATATAACTAGCCAATCACCACCCAGAATGCTCTATTAATTCTCAGATGTACTCTGAGATCAATTTCTTTCTGGCATTCAATCTCTAAAATCCTTTCTGTAATTATTTTCTTGGCCTGGAAGAATGCAAATAGGTATAGAACTTCTATAGGAAAGCTTTATGATGAAAATTTTCCCAAACTATGAGGACCAGGGCTTTTTTCCTCATAGAATGCTCAGAACAGAGTTCCGGCACCTTTTTTGGATGGAACCTTGTAGGGTAGGCAAGGCGGGTTGTACGACATGTGTGAGTTCCGGCACCTTTTTCTTTTACAAAAAAAGCATTGATGAGGACTAACATTTAAACCAAAAATCAAAGATAATCTAGCAGAGGATTGATTATCAAGCACCTAGAAATGAACAAAAAATGAACAGGCTGATTACTAGAGGCCAGGATGGGTTTTGCAATGTAGTGGGTCTGACGCAAGGAAAAGATGCCAGCCGGAGTATGTTTCAGCTCTTTATTGGGAGGGTAGCATACTGAGGAATGAGGGTTACCTGGCCTCCTTAAATACCTAGCCAGGTAAGCGGACAGCCAATGGGGTTGGCCCTAGGTTTCCCGCCGAAACTGGGTTTCCTGCCAAAACCGTTCAGGCCAACGCCCCCTGGTGGCTGTTGCTATACAGGTGCCTGCATACATAACACCCCTCCCCCCTTAGAGAAGAACCACATAACAACTATAGAACAAATTTGCAACTAGCTACATAACTATACACACTGTGTGTCAATGCAAGGCAACTGTGGGGTGATCACTTGCACACATGGTCCGCCAGGTAGGCAGGTGTCCTGGGGGGCCGGGTGGACTGTCTGGGTGTGGCTTGGCCCTGGGCTTGGACAGCTGGTTCGTGAAGCCTCTGTGCTGGGTTGAGCAGAGCTGGGTTCAGGAGGCCCTCCTCCTCTGGTTCCTGTTCTGTGTTGTTCCCGGCTGGGCTGACTTCTCCTGGTGTGTGGCTATCCTGTTGGGCGTGTGTGGTGCACTCAGGGACCCTTCCTCTGAGCTGGTCGATGTGTCGCCTTATGTGTCTGTCCCCCTCCACCCCCAGTTTTCTCAACCACTGTCCCCGGAATCCATTGATGTCCTGCCCCATAATTCCTTGCCCAGACCAGGTCCCCCACGTTGAGAACTCTGTGCGCGGCTGAAGCTGATGATGGTGATGATGATGGTGATGGTGGCCTATCTGTCTCAGCTGCTACTCGGTCTGGGTGTAAACAGTCCAGCTTGGTGATGAGATGCCATCCCCATCGCAGTTCTTCTGGGCTCTTCCCAGTAGCAACGCACGGTGTAGTGTGGTGGGCAAGTAGAAATTTTGCAAGTCTGTGATGCCAGTCCCTGCTGATGATGTGCCGGAGTGTGTCCTTGGTCGTCCTTACCATCCGTTCAGCTTGCCCGTTGGTCGATGGATGAAAGGGCGCGGAGGTGGCGTGTCTAATCCAGTTCGCCTTCAAGAACGCCTGGAAATCAGTAGCGGTAAACTGAGGCCCGTTATCAGACACTATTACGTCGGGGAGGCCGTGTGTGGCAAAGAGAGCTCTGAGCACCTGGATTGTCCTAGCCAAGGTCATATTGGGGACAGGGACTACCTCCAGCGACTTGGAGTGGCTGTCCACTACTACTAGGAACAGTTGGCCCTGAAATGGCCCTGTGTAGTCAATGTGGATGCGGGACCAGGGTGTGTGTGTGGCCTCCCACCTGTGTACTGGTGCGCGTGGCATTTATGGCCTGGATCTCTGGCACGTGTAACAGGCCTTGACCCGTTCCTCAATGTCCTTGTCCAGCCCTGGCCACCAGAGGTAGCTTCTGGCCAGTGCCTTCATCCGAACCACCCCCGGGTGTCCCTCGTGTAAGGATTCCAATACCTTGCCTGGACTGTGGTGGGAATGATGACCCTGCTACCCCAGAGGAGGCAACCCCTGTGTGTGGAGAGCACGTGACGCCTGGTGAAATAGGCCTGGAACTCAGGCCACGGGGACTTGTCCTGCCACCCTGTGCAAACCCATGAGTGTACCCTGCTCATGATGTTGTCGGTGGCTGTGTTGCTGGCAATGTCCTTGGCATGAACTGGGCATTCTGGTAATTCCTGCAAAGCTAGGATCTGCGTTGCTGGGGCTGGGTCTAGTTCAGTTGTATCGAGGGGAAGCCTACTTAAACCGTCTGTGCGGCCCATCTCCTTCCCTGCCTTGTGCACCAGCTTGGAATTGTAAGCTGCAAGGAAGATGGACCACCGGAGCATTCTGGGGGACAGAATTTGGGGCATCTGCCTGTCCATTGTGAACAGGCCCAGGAGTGGTTTGTGGTCCGTGTAAACAGTGAACTCCCTGCCATACAGATAATCATGGAACTTTTTGATTCCTGCCGCGATTGCCAGGGCTTCCCTGTCAATTTGGGCATAGTTTCTTTCTGCTCCAGACAGCGTCCTTGAATATGGGGATTTGAGCCCCATTAGGCTCTAGGTGACTGAGAACAGCGCCCACGCCATAAAGGGATGCATCACACGCAATGCATATGGGCTTTGTTTCTATGAAGTGTGTTACTGTGGACTTGTCAGACAGCAGTGCCTTTAATGCTCTAAAGCTTTGCTCATGGACGGAAGTCCAGGCCCATGCTGCCTTTTTATCCAGTAACCTGTGAAGTGGCTCTGCAATGGCTGCCTTGTGTGGGAGGAATGTATGATAGAAATTCAGCAGACCCAGGAATGCCTGTAGCTCTGCCTTGTTCTTGGGTGTGGGTGCTAGTTTGATGGCCCTCACCTTGGACTCTGTGGGGTGGATTCCCTTGGCATCTACCCTGAATCCCAAGAATTCTGTGGAGGAAACACCTATGCTGCATTTCTCCCTCTTAAATTTGAGGCCAGCTCCGCGCAGCCTGGACAGCACCTCCCTCAGCCTTCCTACCAGCTCTTCTGCTGATGCTCCTGCAATCAGGATGTCATCAAAATAGGGGCAGACTCCTGGGATACCCCTGAGTGTCTTCTCCATAACTTCCTGGGAAATGCCAGGAGCAACGCTGACCCCAAACTGCAGCCTGTTCACCCAGAACGCTCCCCTGTGTGTTACTATAGTCTGAATGTCAGCTGTTTCCCTAGTAACCGTGAGTTGCTGGTACGCCTGTGCAAGATCGAGCCTTGCAAAGATGGCGCCGCCTTGGAGGGAAGCAAGAACGTGGCTGACCTTGCGAGTTTGGAAAAAGTATAGACATAAGTTAAATTATAAGATACCTATATGGGCAATACCGAAACACGCAATAGAAAATATAAGTGTTGGGTTTAAACATGATGTGACTACATATAAGGAAATTTTAAGTTTGGAAAGGAATGTATGGCATTTGAAGCCGTATAATTTTTTTAGTTTTATTTATTTTAATTCCATTTATATCCCGCCCTTCTCCGAAGACTCAGGGCAGCTTTACAAACTTAGCAGTAGCCTTCATTCTATGTATATGCCTGCTTATTAGGGCTTTCACACACCCCAAGCGGCATTATTACAAAGTCAGCTTATTGCCCCCAACAATCTGGGTCCTCATATCTTAAGAGAAGAAAAGATTGTACAAATTTGGTTTCAGTATGGGCAATTACAGGCCAGGTGGAAAGAAGACCAGAAAATTGGTTTTTCAATGATTGATGAAAATCTGGTAAAGCAAATTAGAGATTAAAGTCAAGCACATATTAAAAGGATATATCTTGCATTGATAGAAATTGATTCAGAGACAGAACTTGTTAAAGACTGTATGATAAAGTGGGCTCAGAATTTTCAAGAAGTCATTACAATGGATACTTGGGAAAAGATTTGGGTGAGAAATGTAAAATTTATGCAAGCTCAAAACTTAAGAGAGAACTTTTATAAAATGTTTTATAGGTGGCACTTAGATCCTAAAAAATTAGCAAGTATGTATCCGAACTGCCAGCCTAAATGTTGGAGGTGTGGTGGTGAAGATGCAATGTATTTTCATATATGGTGGACCTGTAAAAAGGTTAAAGCTTTTTGGATTAAAATCTGGTGGAATATGCAAAAGATATTTAAGAAAAGGATAAAGTTTTGTCCGCAACTGTTTTTACTGGGCATTATTACTGATACTACTGTTGTGGACACTAACTTGATGTTGAATTTAATTACGGCAGCAAGACTTTTAGTAGGGCAATATTGGAAGAAGGAAGAACTGCCGACTATAGAAGAATGGACTTTAAAAGTTTCCAACCTGGCGGAAATGGCAAAGATTTCAGCGTACTTGAAAGACCATTCGCAACAGAGATATATTGTGGAGTGGAAAAAATGGATTGATTATATTCAGAATAAATATGGGACTAAAAAGTTTCATCTAGCATTTGAATAAGTATTGATGTTATATTTATATTGCTTGTAGTTATTTTATAAGAGTTAAAGTGCGATAGATTTAATAGCTTATTGTTGTTTGCATAAGGTAGATTATGATTGTTTGTATTTTTATACCCTGTATTTAGCTCTGGGAAGTTGGGGAGGGGGGAGGGGGAAGGGAGGGAGGTGTTGGGGAGGGTTGGGGAGAGGGGAGGGGTTGGGAGGGGTTTTGTTTTGTTAAAAAAATGTATTGTAAAACTTTTCAATAAAAAAAAAGAACGTGGCTGACCGTGGGGTTTAGGGCGCGGTTCACCAAGCACTTGTAGTCGGCGCAGATCCTTATTTCCCCGTTGTATTTAAGGGGGGGTGACGATTGGGGTTTCCCACTCCCCCCCCATCTACGGGCTCTAAGATTCCCTGGGCCACCAGCTTATCCAGTTCGCACTTGATTTTGTGTTTGAGCACGAAGGGGACTCGCCGTGGACGGACCCTCATGGGGGGAACGTTCGAGTTAAGCTTGAATGAGATGGGGGGCCCTGTGTACCTGCCCAGCGTCCCGTCAAAGACGTCTGCGAACTCCTTGCAGATGGCCTCGATGGAGTCTCCCTGGATCCGGTGGATCCCGGAGACTGTGATTCCCAGGGCCTCAAACCAGTCTAGACCGACCAGGCGGTGGATGCTGGCCGCCTGGCTGCCGGTCCAGGTCTCCTGGACTGCTTGGACGGCCCCGCAGGCCGCTTCGTGGGCCAGGATGGCATCTTCGGCTTCCTGGAGCGAAACCTCCTCTCTTTCGAACAGGCGCTCTTGCAGCCGCCTGTCTCGTAGGCCGCAAATCAACCAGTCCCGTAGCCACTCCTCCAAGTTTGAAAACTTGCAGACGACAGCGGCTTCTCATAGGGCGGCGAGGAATTCGGCACCGGACTCGTCGGGGCGCTGGTCCCTTTTTTTGAACTGCAACCTTGCGGCCACTTTGGAGCGCCGGAGCCGGAAGTTGGCGTTGAGCTTGGCCACGAGGTCCCGGTATGCGATGGTATTGATGGCTTCTGGGGTGAACAGGTTTGCGGCTATCTCTAGGAGTGCGGGTCCCCCGATGCAGAGCAGGGCTGCCGCCTTTGCGCCCTCCTCCGAGATCTGGTTGAACCGCATGTACAGTTCGGCGTGAGCCAGGTACCGGGCCCATGTCTCGGGGTGGCGGGTGTTGAATTCGCAGGGTTGTCCGGCCCTTGCCATCGCGGTGTAGGTTTGGGTCTTGAGTCGCGGATGTGGTGACCGGCGTGGTCCGGTCGGCTGGCAATCGTGGGGGGGGGAAAGGGAAAATGCCTTTCCCTTCAGCTCGCGGTGCGTTCCCCCAGTGACTTCAGCTCTTCTGTCGGCAGTATCCCACCTTTGTCGCCACTGCAATGTAGTGGGTCCGACGCAAGGAAGAGACGCCAGCCGGAGTACATGTTCAGCTCTTTATTGGGGGGGTAGCGTACTGAGGAATGAGGGTTACCTGGCCTCCTTAAATACCTAGCCAGGTAATCGGACAGCCAATCAGACAGCCAATACCTAGCCAGGTAATCGGACACCAAAACTGTTCAGGCCAATGCCCCCTGGTGGCTGTTGCTATGCAGGTGCCTGCATACATAACAGGTTTGTTAAAAACAGATCGTGCCAAAGAAATCTCTTTTGATAAAGCTTTTGATAAAGTGAATTAGTGGACCAGTGAAGAGCTGTGGACATAATATAGACTTCAGTAAGGCATTTGACAAAGTAGACAACAGCACACTACTTGCTAAGATGGAATACAAGGTGGAATACATAGTACCACCACCAGATGGATTTGAAATTGGATGGAATTGGTTGGAAGTATGCAGTGGGTACCTCAAGGTTCTGTCTAGGGCCCAGTAATCTTCAACATCCTCATTAATGATCTAGATGAGTTGATAGAAGGGAAAATAATCAGATTTATTTATTTATTTATTGATGGGATTTATATCCCGCCCTATCTCCCGAAGGACTCAGGGCGGCTAACAACAAAACATATAATAAGTACATAAATCAAGATAAAATGAAATTGAGAACATCAGTGCAATAAAAAATTAGAGAATTTAAAAAATGAATTAAAAATACTAAATATAAATTAATTAAAATGCCTGTCAGTCTAGGTCAGCCTGGTGGAACAGGTGTGTATTTGCTGTTGACCACAAACTGGGGGGAATCACTAACACTTTGGAAGAAAGTCTCAAGATCCAGAAGGATCTTGACAAACTCGAACACTTATCTCACAAGATGCAGTTGAGTGGTGATAAAAGTAAGGTCCTGTACTTACACAAGAAAACCAAAATATAAGAGTACAGAATAGATGGTATCTGGCTCAACAGTAATAACTGTGAGAGAGATCTAGGTGTCCTAGTGCACCATTACTTAAGTATGAGCCAGCAATGTGCTGCAGCTGCCAAAAAAAGCCAATAAGGTTTCAGAGTCAGATGCTTACTTAAAATTAATAACTGCCACATATAGGGAGGATTCAGATTTAATATTTTGTTTTATAATCAGGTTATGTAGAATTAAAATATTGAATGACCAGATCTGAAGCCTCTATGTTCATGGCTTAGATAATTAGCAGGGCTACCCTTCCTTCTTTAAATAACGATTGAGATGATTACAGCTATAGCCCAGTTTTACTGGGCTACATTAAAGAGAGACTAAGAGAGACCCACCAGCTCACAAGAGATTTCAACATTTCAGGCAGAATGGGAGCAGGGCCCTTGCTCACTTCAGGATATGAACTTTGAATCCTGAAACAAGTGGCAAATCAGGGAGGGCTTTTTCACCTGGCTGAACCTCCACAAGTTCCTCTATTTGGCATTTGAGAAGTTTCCAAAATGGACTCCATAAGTATCTTACTGAAGAGCTGGTATTTGGCATTTGAGAAGTTCCCCAAATGGACTCCATAAGGATCTTACTGAAGAGCTGGTATGAATTTTCATTGACCTGTCCAAATACAATGTGCCAAAATTAAGGGATCTTATTTTGACTGCTTAGAACAGGCATTTTTGCTCTTTTATTTAAGTCTTTTTTAAAAATTGCCCAAATGAGTTAGTTTTGGTTTTCATCTTTCACTAGTTTAGATCTTTTTGTAGCCAAAGATGCATATAATTAGTAGGGGGAGGAGCACTATGATTTGGTTCATGAAGGTTCTGAGATATTTTTTAAAGGTTTTGATGGGATTGTCTGTGTATTGGCAGCAAGTAGGTGAATGGGAAAGAGAGTCCTTTACGTGTTTTAAAAATATATTAAGCCTAAGGTATTTTAAGTTGTAGTTTACATGTCTTTTATGCATTAGTGACACATTCAGAGTAGACTCTGGATGCTGTAAAACAGAGGAAATTAAGACTACCTGTGATGGTTCATTGACAGATTTTCACCTCACCATTTAAGGCTGGTGAGGGCATGTCCCAGTGCTGAGCTCAGCACTCTCTTCCAGGACGTGCTGTTCATGACTGAGCTCATGTCCCATTATTTCAAATAGGTATCTTTGCTGTATTCACCATTTTTCAATGAAGAATGGTCTAGGAGAGAGACTCATCCAAGGGAGAAATGCTCATCATCTCCCTAGATAACTACCGGTAATTCCTTTTGAAGTGTTCTTACTGTTAAAAAATAATTGTAAGGTTCAGCTGGGACTTGTTTTTCTGTAACTTAAATTATATTGTGTCTTACTTTCTGGTGTGATAGAGGGTTGTTTTTTTCCCCATGTGACATCCCTGTTCAGCATTTCAGCATTCAGACTAGAGATGCCCTGTTCTTCAATTTCTATTCATTGTCCCTTGATCATCTTCATTGTTCTTTTAGGATCCCATTTCAATTTTTCTTTCTTAAAGCGAGGTCATAAGCATCTGCATGGGATAAGGATGCAAACAACAGGATTTATGTCCTTGTACCAATGTTGGGGCACAAATACAAAAGAGCAGGGTTTGTGTCATGACGTTACTGTGCAAGTGTTGTCATACGCTTATGAATGTGATGCCTAGAACTGGGCATAATATAGTGATGTATGATCAATGTTCATTTAGAAATAATTGTATCTTGAATGGGTAGCTGTATACATCTAAATAATAAACAGATAAATACTGTAAAACTGTTGATCCAATTAGAAATTGCTCTTTTTTGCAGATATATTGCATTACTACTTCAAATGTGGTTTGCAGTCAACTCATTCCAAGAACTTTCTAAAAAGTACTACATATTACAACGCAATATATGTTTCACCCCATACCTGCTTGTCTGATTTTTGTTTACAATTTAAGCACTTTTACATTTTTCTCTATTCACTTCATTCTGTTATTTCATCCCATGTCTCTTAACTTATTGTCATTGTTTGGGAATTCTATTTCTTTCTCCTTGGGTGTTACATATGCCACCCCATTCTGCGTTATCTGCATATCTAATTAGCCTACCCTCCATCTCAACATATATCAAAAGGTCCAAAGTCTGCTATTCAACTTTGTGCCACTCCCTGCAGTCCTCCATTGCAACTTGAGGAGGATCCACTCACCTAAATATGATTTTGGAGCCAGCTGTATTTTTTTAGTTGTCATTCTTTAGTCTGCATACAACTTATTTGGTTACAAGTTCCACTCTCAAAGTCAACTTGCTTGTTCTGTTACTGCTGTTGATAGCGATCAGTGAGGAATCTGATGCACCCAGGTTTTTGGATCAGTATATTGTACATTACAGCTTTGAATCCCTAAGGCATAATAATGAAACCAGAATGCATGCAATAACCTCCACCTTCCCAGTGTTACAATATTGCTCAGAACTAAACCTATCTGCAAAAAAATACAGCATATCTGAGAAACAACTCTGTAATTGCTTTCACAAAGTTGCACACATATAAAGTACATATTCAGACATACTTCAGGGACAAGAAAACAGGTATGAAAATTTCTGCTGGATTCAGAAGCTGAAGTTTCATAACTTGAAAGAAGTATTTGTACAGAGAAATGAAACTGACAGAACCACTATTCTTAAATAGGCATATCTGTGCAAATAATTTGATGCCTAACTTAAAGAAGATAGTCCTGTTATAACTCAGCATGAAAGAATCTTCCAGTGAGGCTTGTTATTCAGCTTCTTTTCCATTGTAGGATCATCAATGAAGTTAGTACAGCTGGTTACCAAGGAATAGTGTGATATATTGTAACTTGTCAGGCAACAAGCTATAGAATTTGATCTCCAAAGAAAAACACAAATGTCGTTGCTTTAAACGTTAAACAGCTGTTAACAAGAGAAAACACTGTGAAAATTCATTTATCTAATTATTTAGGTAGACAGAAACATGTGCTTACTGTAATATAAACCATCTCTTTTCATACACCTCATCAGGTTTTGATGCAAAGTATGGTCCTCTAGTGAACTAACATGGTATTTTTCAGTTATTCAATATACTGTGAAAATGGAGATTAGTCACAAAAACTGAGTTCAGACAAAATTATTTCATCCTATAGACATTTTCAGTCTATCCTACTAACCTGACAACAATACAGGCATTACCACCACCAAGGAAGAAGTACTTAAAGTATTACCAATGCAGTAGCAAGGAAGTATTTCAATAATAGTTCAGTAGAAAGGCAGACATTAAAGTGAAAGAATAAATACATAAATCTAGACACCAAATATATCAGTGTGCAAAGCACAGAGGTTTTTCTAGAAGCAAAGGAAGTTTGAAGAATACATGTGGAACAGGTTGCCTCCAGAAGTTGTGGGTGCTTCATCACTCAAGATTTAAGAGGAGACTGGACATTCATTGGTCTGAAACGGTATAGCATCTCCTGCTTGAGCAGGGGGCTGGACTAGAAGACCTCCAAGGTCTCTTCCAGGTCTATTCTGATGGTGTTTTAGCACACAATGACAGTAGCTCCTATTGAAACAGAGGTGACTGGACCTAGGTGGCTTTCTTTAGGGTCAGCCCAATTATACTGTTATTTTCAAAAGACTACAAAATACTCCACAATAATGCTCCAGTGTTACAGTACTATTTAGAAACAAATTGTGATGGATTGTATATGTTTTTCAAAATGATGAGGATACTTCATTTGAGCTTGCATTTTAGAGTTGTCCCTTTGCAATTACTTTTTCATTGGTATGACGGCATAAAATTAGTTTTTATAAAGGACTAGCTTTTATAAAGGAAGGGACCTTATAAATCACCTTGTATTAGAATAACATTTCCCTTCCTTTATTTCATATATGGTAAAAATAGTACAGATTATACAGTAAAAAATTGCTGTATAATTAATAGCTATTTTTTTCCTAGTAATAATGTGATTTTTTTGTATGTAAATTCAATTTACTTAAGTCTAAATAGAGATAGAAAACTTGCTTGAAATTTATATTTGCAAGTCTGAAAATATTGAATTTTTCACTTCTTTAAACAGTTCTGTCTCATTGCTTATTCATATCCAATTATTGTCCATGAGGGAAAGAAAACAAAAAAGTGCCATGAATGTGTATTATACATCTTATGGAAAGCAGGTCATTTTACATTTGACATATATAAGCACCCTCAGCAGCCACTGTAATAATTATGCAGAATATCTGGAAAAGTAGTGAAGAAAAAAGCTTAGAGCTTATAGATGCCATGAAAATTTTCAAAATTTTTGCTGCTGTTGTTATTTCAGATTTGTGGAATGGGATATGTTAGCCCATATAACTTTGTATGTATTTGCCTTTTTGCTAACACAACTTGCCCTAAACAAAATAAAAAAAAACAAGTTAAAAATATCTTAATTTCTTTCTGAAATGAAGTTTGTTTCCTTTTCCCTCTTTTCCTGTAATAGCATTCTTCCTAAAATCAGAGTGAGGTCAGGAATATGAAACAATACTTCCCATCTGCACCCTGGTGTTTTCTCCTAACCTTGAAAAAGATTGGAAAAGGGTGGCTAAAACAGTTGCAGTTTACCTCAGTTTTCAGCCATGTAGCAGAGGTATTCTCTGCAGAAAGCTCTGCATAATTTAAAAGAACAGAGCATCCTTCTCTCAATTGACCAGGAAAACCTTTTATTTTCATTTAAAATATTGCTTAATTTGAGAAGAGTAATTACAATTTTGCTTCTGATCTTTAAACATGCTCTCTAGTTCATTTTAAGGCCTAGAGTTCATTATTTAAGTTCATTATTTTAATGATTTTTTTTAGTTCAAGATAACTGTTCAAGTAACAAGTTGCGCTACATATTAAATTGCAGTAAAAAACATTTCAGTGGAAACAATGCCCCCAGCAATAGCCCCTGCACAGTTTGTGGTTGTTCACATGTCTAAATGCAAGAGCCTCAGATCTTCATCTTCACTATTTTTCAGCAGATCTTTCCAAAGCAATTCCCCCACGATCTAAAGCCACATTTGATGCAGAGTGGGGAGCTATTGCTGAAGGGAGCATTCACTGTTCTGATCCTATTCTCTCCATTTACAGAGCATTTTGCAGAGCCCTCTTTTAAACTGCAGCTCCGTTTACAACACTTGGAGGACCTAAATGAAAGCCAGGGTATAAATCTAATAAATTCACAAACGACCTGGTGCCCAGGCTGATGGTGGCTTGAGCCATTGTGTTGATGAGCTGACAATACATCTTATAATGTTTCTGTCCTGTTCATTTAAACATATCATAACATTGTCACTGTTATAACAGAACAGGGAGACACAAGCTACTGACTTTTTCAGTTCCCAACTTTCTCAGCGGTTCTATTTCAGATCTGAAGCAGAGTTAATGGAGCTGTTGTTTTGCGTCTTTGAGTTTTTGGAGAGCTCACAAAAATGCTCAGATGAAAATATTTAGCTTTTGGAATTCCCAAAGTCATTTCTTTAACTGGCTGTGAAATCAGGAAGGAAGGAAAGCTTACCTTTTAAAAGAATCTTTGATTTCCTATCCTAAGAAAGATCTCAATGACATGAGAAGAAGCTCAGCTTGAAGCCAAATTAAAAGCCAACATTCCTGCCTTCTTTTCAAACTGCCTTCCTGATGTCATCAGATTCCATAGGTGATTGCTATCCTCATGACTGACAACAGTGGACTCAGTTATGAACTGTCACCATTTGCTATTGTGCCGGTTCAGTTCATAACCTAAGCAACTAAATGAATATCTGTATGGTACCTGAACCACACTGTAACTCTGAATGCAAATGTGAGCTTGGGTATAGTGCAGGTGTTTCTAAGACCAACAGTCTATTCAGTTTTTAAAATCATAGAATCATAAGGCTGGGAAGGAATTGGAAATCTTCTAGTCCAATCCCCTGCCCAAGGCAGGAGACCTTATTCCATCCTGAACAATTGGCGGTTCAATCTTTTCTTGAAAACCTCCAGCGATTGGCCACCCACAACTTTGGGAGGCAAGCTGTTCCATTGATTAATTGTTCCCACTGTCAGGAAATTTCCCCTTACTTCCAATTTGGATCTCTCTTTAATGAGCTTCCACCCATTGCTTCTTGTCCTGCCCTCAGGTATTTTGAAGAATATGTTGACCCCTTCTTCTCTGTGATTGCATCTGTTTCTTCAAAAGTCATTGTCTCCCCTCTCTTTGTGGATATTTAATCCTCCTCCTAGGTTGAACTTTTCCCCATCTGGCTCACCTCAACCCTGTCTACTTGTACTCTTCACATTTCAAGCCTGCTCTTCTCCTTCTCCCACTCCAGGTATGGGTGTGGATGTATTTGGGATGGATGATACACCCACAACTCCACTGCTTTTACATAGTTCCTGACTCCTCTGAGATTTTATTTTTCTCCTCCATGGTCTTTGGAACAGTATCCCTCCTTTCTAAAGGTCCCAGATTCTGATTTGCTTACTGAGTCCAAACTGTCTATCAGCAGCCACTTTATCAGTTACCTTAATGTCTATGTCTAATTAATTCAGCATCTCCAAGTATCCCATTTCCTTTGCTTCTTTCTTCAAGGTATAAAGGTAAAGGTTTCCCCTCCCAGTCATGTCTGACTCTAGGGGGCAGTGATCATCTCCATTTCTTAGCCGGGGGAGCCAGCATTGTCCGAAGACACTTCCATAGTCATGTGGCCAGCATGACTATATGCCAAAGCACACGGAATGCTGTTATCTTCCCAACAAAGTGGTACCTGTTTATCTGCTTGCATTTGCATGCTTTCAAACTGCTAGATTGGCAGGAGCTGGGGCAAGTCACGAGAGTCCACCCCATTGTACATTGCTTGGGTCTCAAACCTGAGCTGTCAGCTTTCCAGCTGAAAAGCTCACTGTCTTTAACTGCTGAGCCATCATGTATTCAGCCAATGCCAGACCTTCCCCAATGTGATGCCTGAGTATGAGGCAATCGTTAGCAGCCAAACAACTACTTTGCACTAACACTGTAGTCTCCTCACTAACATCCCATATGCTAAATAAATAAATAATAAATTGGGACCAGCAGCTCCATTGCTAAAGGAAGCATTGATAATGTGACTACTCTACTTAGCAATGGCAATTCCAGCAGTCCCAGTTGCAGTTGTTAACATCATGTGACCATGACTTGCGACTTTTTCTTGGCTTCCTCATCAAGTTTCCTTGTTGTTCCTCATACGACCACAAGACACTGCAGACATTGTGAACATGCAATGGTTGCCAAGCCCCTGAATTGTGATCATGTCACCACAAGGACCCTGCAATAGTTGTAAAAACAAGTACTGGTCATAAGTCACTTTTTCAAGCATTGTTGTAATTTTTGAACAGTCATGTATAAGCATTAATGCATATAAATGCAAGTGATCTGCAACTTTTAACTGAGCCCAGAAAACAGTCTATCAGTGTCACTGGTATATTAGCATTTTTCCGCATCTGTAAGCCTGGCGTTGGCTGTGTTTGCCACACTTGTGGAGGTGCTTTTGGAGGCATTTGCTGGCAATTCTCCTCCCTGCCCCATGGACTTTCTTTTTTTCATCATTGGTCAGCCACACTGAGGGACTCCTGCCACATGCCAATTAGAGAGGTCTTTTGCCCAAAGTAAAGATCTTGACAGCTACTGCCAAAAGCTATGTTCTGGCAGTTTTTCCTCTGAGAGGCCAACTGGGACTCTGGGACTCTGGAGGTAATGGAGGTGAGGGGGAGGGAATAACAGTAGAGTGGCAGACTATTGTGGCCCCTTCCCCATGCAGATACCATTTTGCCTCCATTCTGTAGGCTGGTGAGATTTAAACAAAAAACAAAAATGTTGTGTATTTACTTATTGTTATATATTCACACATTAAGTTAAACAAAAGTTAACAAGGCTGAGGTAAAAGCGCGGCAGCTTTTGACAGCTGTCAAAAGCTGCCGGACGAAACTGCGCAAGCGCCAGCAAGTGACAGCTCAACACGCGCTACCGCTGACAGCTCCGAGCTGTCAAAACCGAACGGCCCCGATTGGCGGAGACAACGGCGCAGGAACGAACTCACCCCTGATTGGTCAAACCGTCGGCAGCTGTCAAGTATAAATAGATGTCTTGTTCTCTTGTTCTTTGCCTGGTTCAGAATAAAAGACGTTAACTGTTAAACTTGCTGTCTCGCCTGCTTACTAGCTAAAGCACTGGCGACGAAGGTGGGATGCCCGCTTGCCTTGCTGAAGTCACTGGAAGCCGAACTTCCATTCAACGCAAGCAGCGGCACCCACAATCACAGACAGCATGACGAACCACGGCCACATTAGAGAATTCGATACCCGCCACCCAGAAGGTTGGGAATCGTATCTGGGCCAGGTAGAAGGATACCTGGTAGTCAAGAAGATTACGGACGACCGGGCCAAGGCAGCCGCCCTCCTTTGGCTCAGCGGCCCCGCCGTATACGATGCCGCTGTGGGGATCTTCACCCCGGAGCCGATCGCCACTATCTCTTACGCCGACCTTACCGAGGGGCTGAGCAAATACTTCATGCCCATCAAGTCAGAACTCTACTGGAGAGTGAACTTCGCACGGAAACTTCAGTTACCTGACGAGCCAGCAAACGATTTCATAACCCGGGTCAGACACGCCGCACGTAGGTGCCGGTTCCCGGATTTGGAAGACCGAATCCGGGACCAGATCGTCATAGGGCTCAAAGACGAACAGCTGAGGAAGAAGCTGATCGCCAAGCCCGAAATGACGATGACCGATGTGGCGAGAGAAGTCATCGCATACGAGGACTGCCACGGAGACAACCGACGTGCACCTGACAGCGGACCCAGGGGGTCCGTGCACCAGGAGGACGGCGGGTTCAGCGGTCCCGAAGAGGACGACGGCCCCACAGACATAGATGTGGTACAGCGGCGGTTCGAAAAACTCAGGCTGCAACGCAACTACAGGGGGGGGCCTGCCAACAATCAGAGGGGCGCTAACTTTCCGCCAAACAGAGCAAAGTGTGCAAGCTGCGGCGGGAACCACCCAAGAGCGACATGCCGGTTCCGCAGTGCCAAATGCCACGGGTGCGGGAAAACCGGTCACCTCAAAGCCGTGTGCCGCAGCCGGAGCCGAGAAAACCTGCATGATCTGGAGGTGACAGCCGAAGGTATGACCCTACACACACCCAGAGCCAGGCACAGTCCCGGAACCTTAGTGCTTAATGTAAGGGGGAGGGCGGAGAAATATACAGTCCACAGTACGCTTAAGCCCAAAGTCAAAGTGGACGTTCGGATTCAAGGAATTCCCTGTGAGATGGAAGTGGACTCTGGGTCCTCCGTCTCACTCATCTCATGGCAAACGTACAGGGACATTTGTAACAGAAGTAGGAAACAGCCCGCCCTTCGACCCACCAAACTCCGCCTAGCTGACTTCCAGAAAACGCCCATTAAACTCCGGGGGAAAGCTTCCGTCCCCGTAGAGTTCAAGAAATTTAAAGGATCCCTCCCTATTCTTGTGACCCAAGAAAACAGAATCAGCCTGCTAGGATTAGACTGGTTTGAGGCACTAGGGATCGCGTTGACAGGTGTCAACGCCATTCAGCTGTCAAACTTGGAATCCGTCTGCCTTCAATTCGCGGACGTCTTTGACAGCTCACTTGGAAAGTACACGGGACCGCCTGTATCCCTTAAACTAAACCCGAATGTAATGCCTGTCAGAATCAAGGCAAGAAGAGTTCCCTTCGCCTTGAGGGAAAAAATAGAAGCGGAGCTTGACAGATTAACAAACTTAGGGGTCCTCGAACCGGTAGAAGGGGCAGAGTGGGAGACACCCATAGTGACCCCAGTTAAGCCAAACGGCCAAATAAGATTATGCGCCGACTATAAGGCGACCCTCAACCTCGCATTGAATGCACATGCCTACCCGGTCCCGGCTGTCAAGGACATCCTCGCGGCCATTAAATCAGGCGCCATATTTGCCAAGTTAGATTTGGCGCAGGCGTATTTACAGCTGCCTGTCACCCCTGACACCGCTTTGGCTCAAACAATTGTCACCCATAAGGGAGCATTCAAAATTAACCGCCTTCAATTTGGCATCTCTGCAGCCCCGGGAATCTTCCAGGAAATTATGGAGAAAACACTTAAAGGGATTCCCGGGGTCTGCCCATATTTTGACGACGTCCTAATTGCAGGGGAATCAGAAAAAGACCTAGCTGACAAATTAACTAAGGTGCTCCTAAGGTTCAGGAAGGCTGGTCTCAAATTAAAAAGAGACAAATGCTCCATCGGGGTGCCCTCAACAGAGTTCTTAGGTTTTAAAATAGACGCTAAGGGGATTCACCCCACTGACACAAAAATTAAAGCTATTAAAACAGCACCAACCCCTAAAAATAAACAAGAACTTCAAGCTTTCCTGGGGTTAGTTAACTTTTATCACACCTTCCTGCCTCATAAAGCCTCCATTGCTGAACCCTTACATAGGCTATTAGACAAAGGCAAACCCTGGACTTGGTCCTCTGAGCATGACAAAAGTTTTAATCTATTAAAAAACTTACTCTCCAGCAACACAACAGTAGCCCTGTTTAATGAACAGCTGCCCTTATGTCTAGCTTGCGATGCCTCCCCCTACGGCATCGGAGCGGTCCTAAGCCATTTAACTAAAGAAGGAATACAGACCCCTGTAGCGTTCTATTCCAGAACGCTGTCAAAACCTGAGCGCAATTACGCTCAGATCGACAAAGAGGCTTTAGCTATAGTAGCTAGCGTAAAAAAATTTCATGATTATCTGTACGGCCGACCCTTTACCATTTTTACGGACCATAAGCCCCTGTTAGGACTTTTTACAGTAAACAAGCTAACACCACAGATATTATCCCCCCGCATCCTGAGATGGTCCACTTTCCTGTCAGCCTATTCATACAAACTTGAATACAGGCCAGGGAAAGCTATGGGCCATGCTGATGGCCTAAGCAGACTACCCCAACCAATAGTCGACCCAGACCCAGCACCAGCTGGAAGGATACTGGCTATCTCTGAATTACCTGAATGCCCATTATCCGTTAAAGATATCTCTGCAGCGACCGCTGCAGACAAGATTTTAGGCAGAGTCTTAGGATATGTCACGACTGGCTGGCAATGCACACCCCCAGACCCAGACTTCCAACCTTATATTTTAAAACAAAGGGAATTATCCACCCATCAAGGATGTTTACTTTGGGGCAGCAGGGTAATCATACCCAACAAACACAGACTCCGGGTGTTAGAGAGCCTCCACGAAGGGCACCCTGGTACCGTCAAGATGAAGGCTCTGGCCAGAAGCTATGTCTGGTGGCCAGGATTAGACAAACAGATTGAGACACACGTAGCCGGCTGCTATTCATGCCAACTCGTTAGAGCCGCCCAGCCACAGGCTCCCATACATAGATGGGAAACCACAAAGACACCCTGGTCTCGTATTCACATAGATTACGCAGGTCCATTCCAAGGACAATCATTCTTAATTGTAGTAGACAGCTATTCAAAATGGCTAGAGGTATCGCCAGTAGCTAGCACAACTTCATCAGCCACAATTCAAGTTTTAAGGGGATTATTCGCAGACACATAGACCAACTTCGGCGGCGCAGTCCTCAAAACATTGGGGGAAGGGGTAACGACGAATTGCTAACAGAAGCACCGCCACGAAGCCCCGCACGCCAAAATTCCCCCGATCGGAATATACCATTCCAACACCCCGCTCCAAGTGACGCGGAACCTGCGGAGCCAGACCCCCTGCCCCCGGAGCCAACCCTAGAAGCCCCTGAAGAAAGAGAGCAACCAACCGAGACAACCCCCCGGCGCTCCGAAAGAATAAAAAGACCTCCTACCTACCTAAAAGACTTCGAATGGGGAAACCCGAAAAAGAAACAGTTGGGGAAAAATCAACGCAATCAGAGGGAGGGGTAAGGGGTGTTGTGTATTTACTTATTGTTATATATTCACACATTAAGTTAAACAAAAGTTAACAAGGCTGAGGTAAAAGCGCGGCAGCTTTTGACAGCTGTCAAAAGCTGCCGGACGAAACTGTGCAAGCGCCAGCAAGTGACAGCTCAACACGCGCTACCGCTGACAGCTCCGAGCTGTCAAAACTGAACGGCCCTGATTGGCGGAGACAATTGCGCGGGAACGAACTCACCCCTGATTGGTCAAACCGTCGGAAGCTGTCAAGTATAAATAGATGTCTTGTTCTCTTGTTCTTTGCCTGGTTCAGAATAAAAGAAGTTAACTGTTAAACTTGCTGTCTCGCCTGCTTACTAGCTAAAGCAAAAAAACAAAAGTGTGTGTGTATATGTGTGAAGAGATTGAAGCATATAATTTTGCCCTAAAGTGAGTTTTATGCATCAGCTTTTATGTCAAAAACGCTTCTAAGAGTAGCTACTTCAGTAAATGGATTATGATCAGGCAATCAGTTTATATTTTTTGTAAAAGTGTATCTGACATGTTTTCAAAATTCAGCTTTGACCCCCATAGCTATATTGAGTTAATGTCAACATTTTATAAGAATTAAGATAACATTTCCCTGACTGGCTGACTTGAAAGATAGACTATTAAACATCATATCACTGATTGCAGTTACCAACTGAGATTTTAAACATTTATGATTGCTTCTGAGAATCAGGATTTGGTAACAGTCATTATTTTTTTCATTCAGGAGTTCGAAGTGGCACTTCTTCCTCCGGGGTTTTTCCTAGAACAACAATCACCCTATAAGGTATATTAGCTTGAGAGACAGTGATTAGCACAAAGTTATCCAATGACTTTCTATGACTAGAGAGGACTTGAACCTGAGTCTTTCTATATCTTCTCCAACGTCCCCATAACTCCTAAGAAAGTCCTCTCCCTAATTTTTTCAGATGAAGTGACATTGTCCTCTGAAGATGACAGAAGCTTCTAGTTCACAACATAAGGGAAAAGTTGTTACCTCGAATCAGCTGGGGCCCACTCCAAGGAACCACATTTTCTCCAGCCCCATGTTCTCTGCCTTGTTCAAAATCAGTTTTAACGTGCTGTGCCTCACATAGTTTACAATCTGGCTAACATAGGAGCCAAAAACCCTTTAAGGGTTTTTAAGATGGCGGACATGTCGAGCTGAGCTCCGTGAGCTCCGTGAGTTTGGTGTGGTTTGGTGGTCTTGGGGACGCCCTTGGAGTGCATAATGCCTCCATGTTAGGGCTGGATGATCAGACTGCCTTGTCATCCCTGTTTTTTGGGGCGTTGGTGCCCTCCATATCGGTGAGAGGCAGCTGGAGCTCTGGCCGGGAGATCGTGGCCATTTTGAAACGCCGCATTTTGAAACGCCCGATCAGCTGATTTTTGGGCGGAAAGAGCCGTGGCTTGAACCTGCTTGCATCTGTCTGAATTAGACCAAAACGGCCTGAATTTGACCAGAACTGTCTTGTAATGGCTGGAGGAACTGTGGAGGAGGTCTTGCCGGGAGATTGTGGCCATTTTGAAATGCCACGGCTTGAAACGCCTGATCAGCTGATTTTCGGGGCGGAAAGAGCTGCGGCTTGAATTGCTTGTATTTGTTTGAACTTAACCAGAAATGGCTTGTAATGGCTGGAGGAACTGCGGAGGGAGTGAATGCTCCAGCCTGGAATATTTGGAATGGCTGGAGGAACCGGATGAACTGTAGCTTAAGTGAATGTTACCGGAGGAGTCACGGCTTGAAACGCCCCAGTTTTGGGGCAGATAGAGCCACGGCTCTGAATGGCTGGATTAACCGGAGAAACCGCGGCATGGGTGAATGCTGCTGGAGGAGCTGGGATATTTCTATCGACTCCTCGCTTGCTCCTATCTGCTACCTGTTGCTATCTACCCCCTGCTGGTTAAAGCAGCCACTGGAGATCACCAAGGAGAAGATCAGGACAGTGTTGGTCTCCTATGTTGATTAAGATCTGCTGCTTTAAGAGATCTGAGGCAGCTTTCAATCATGGCCTGGAGTTACGGCTTCCAAGTTGGGCTGGGCTTGCCTATCACCCATATGGAGTTGGACTCTTGCATGCTGTTTCTCTTGTCCCCCATAGACTCAGGAGGACCCGGGGTGGAGTTGCTGTGAGAGGGCGGCTCAGTTTCTTTTTCATCTACAACCTCTCCAGATGTGAGAGATCCGTGAGGGTATGTTCTTTCTCCCTGGATGGGGTTTCCATCTGCCTCCCAGATCAGCCTCAAGGTCGGGGTGAGAGATCGACTGCTGTTTCTGGGGTACCCAGCACAAGTGAGAGTTGTGCTGGACTGGCGGTTTTAGACTCATATACTCCTCCTGATATGACATCATCTTTCAACATCTGACTGCCACTTCCCGAACTCACATGGCAGAGCTCCGGGAGATGAAGCGTTGGAGACGGGGCCTATAGAGCTGTTGGAGATCCAGCCGATCTGAGTCCAACCGATTGCGACTAAGAACCTATATGAGGTCTTATCTCGCGGCGATAAGGGTGGCGAGGTCTAATCACTTCGCTACCCTTATCGCGTCCGCAGATAATCGCCCGGCCGCCCTGCTTAGGGTGACCCGCTCCCTCCTTAATCAGGAGGTGAGGAAGGAACCCTTGCAGGGACGTGCCGAGGAGTTCAGTCAACATCTGTCGGACAAAATCGCTCGGATTTGGACCAGTTTGGACTCTGACTGGGCAGAGTCTGACGATCAGGACATGGGTGGTCTTGTCAATGTTATCTGGGAGGAGTTCGATCCTGTGACTCCAGAGGAAGTGGACAGGATTATGGGGAGGCTGAGCTCCACCACGTGTTTATTGGACCCGTGCCCTTCCTGGCTGGTTTATGCGGCCCGGGAGGGGACACGAGGCTGGTTCCAGGCGGTTATATCTGCATCTTTGAGTGAGGGTAGTTTCCCTGCCGTCTTGAAGGAGGCGGTGGTGAGACCTCTCCTCAAGAAGCCTGCCTTGGACCCAGCTGTGTTAAATAACTTTCATCCGGTCTCCAACCTTCGCTTTCTTGCGAAGGTTGTTGAGAGCGTGGTGGAGCACCAGCTCCCTCTGGTTCTGGATGAAGCGGATTATCTAGACCCGTACCAATCGGGCTTCAGGCCCGGGTACAGCACGGAGACGGCATTGGTCGCTCTGGTGAATGATCTCTGGAGGGCTCGGGACAGGGGATATTCCTCTGTCCTAGTCCTATTAGACCTCTCTGCGGCTTTCGATACCATCGACCATGGTATCCTGCTGCAGCGTCTCAGGGGATTGGGAGTGGGAGACACGGTTCTTCAGTGGTTCTCCTCCTATTTCCTGGGATGTTCGCAGTCGGTGTTGGCAGGGGGACAGAGGTCGACCTCGAGGCCTCTCGTTTGCGGAGTTCCTCAGGGGTCGGTCCTCTCGCCTCTCCTGTTCAACATCTATATGAAGCCGCTGGGTGAGATCATTCGTGGTTTTGGAGTTGGGTATCATCAGTATGCTGATGATACCCAGCTTTTCATTTCAACCCCAAACCACCCCAGTGATGCCCTCAACGTGATGTCCCGTTGCCTGGAGGTGGTTTGGGTCTGGATGGGGAGGAACAGGCTTCAACTCAACCCTGACAAGACTGAGTGGCTGTGCATACCGGCATCTCGGGATATTCAGAATATTCCATCTCTTTCTATGGGGGGTGAGTTATTACCCCCCGTAGATAGGGCTCACAACTTGGGAGTCCTCCTAGATTCACAGCTTTTTTTAGAAGACCATATAGCAAATGTGACTAGGGGGGCATTCACCCAGGTTCGCCTGGTGCGCCAGTTGCGGCCCTATCTAGACCGGGACGCCTTGCGCACGGTCACTCATGCACTTGTGACATCTTGTTTGGACTACTGCAACACTCTCTACATGGGGCTGCCCTTGAGGACCACTCGGAGGCTCCAACTGGTACAGAATGCAGCCGCGAGTGTTGTGTTGGGAGTTTCCCGATACTCCCATGTTACACCCTTGCTCCGCGAGCTGCATTGGCATCAACTTCCCTCCGCCCAGTGCGCTCCCACAGAGAGGGTCTCCTCAGGGTGCCACCGGTCAAAGAATGTCGACTGGTGGCCCCCAGGGGGAGGGCGTTCTCTGTGGGCGCACCGGATTTATGGAACCATCTTCCGGTTGAGCTCCGGATGGCACCCGACCTTCGCTCCTTCCGGCGCGATCTAAAGACCTACCTGTTTGAACAAGCCGGCCTGGCCTGATGGGTGATGGGTTTGGTTTTATTGCTTTTTATGTATTTTAACTTATTGTTATAGTTTTTGGGCATCTTGTTTAATCTCTTTCAATTTTTGTATTCTTGTCTTTTAACATGTATTGCCCTGTTCACCACCCTGAGTCCTTCGGGAGAAGGGCGGTATACAAATAAAATTATTATTATTATTACTAGAAAGAAGAAAAAAATATAGATCTGAGTATAAATGGCCCATCACCCCAGATTCCCTGACATTCACTCCCAGAAGCATCATAATACTTTGACCCCTACACATACACACACACACACACCACATATTTGTAAAGAATTAATGGATTCCCCCCTCCCTTTATTGATTACTGCCTTGTCGTGGTGAAGGGGCTTGCATAACTCAATGAAGCTATGAGCTATGCCGTGCAGGGCCACCCAACATGGACAGGTCATAGCAGAGAGTTCTGACAAAATGTGATCCACTGGAGAAGGAAATGGCAAACCACTCGAGTAATGCCATGAAAACCCTATGGACAGTACCAAAAGTCAAAAAGATATGACACTGGAAAATGAGCCTCTGAGATCAGAAGGTGTCCAAATGGTACTGGGGAAGAGCAGAGGGCTAGTACTAGTAGCATCAGAAAGAATGAAATGAATGGGCCAACGCCGAAAGGACGCTCAGCTGTGGATGTGTCTGGTGGTGAAAGGAAAGTCTGATGCTGTAAAGATTTTTTCTCCATAGGAACCTGGAATGTAAGATCCATGAATCAAGGCAAACTGGACGTGGTCAAACAAGAGATGACAAGACTGAACATTGACATCTTAGGAATCAGTGAACTAAAATGAACAGTAATGGGTGAATTTAATTCAGATGACCATCAGGTATACTAATATGGGCAAGAATCCTTCAGAAGAAATGGAGTAGCCTTCATAGTCAATAAAAGAGTAGGAAAAGCAATACTGGGATACAATCCCCAAAATAACAGAATGATCTCAGTGTGAATCCAAGGCAAACAATTCAATATCACAGTAGTCCAAATCTATGCCCCAACCACCGGTGCTGAAGTGGATGAAATTGACCAGTTCTATGAAGCCCTACAGCACCTTATAAAATTAATCATGGGGGGTTGAAATGCTAAAGCAAGAAGCCAAAAGATAATTGGAATAATAGGCAAGTTTGGCCTTGGAGTACAAAATGAAGCAGGGCACAGGTTGATAGAATTTTGTCATGAGAATACGATGGTCATACTAAACACTCTTTTCCAACAACCCAAGAGATGGATCTACACATGGACATCACCAGACGGTCAACACAGAAATCAGATTGACTATGTGCTCTGCAGCCAAAGATGGAGAAGCTCTATACAGTCAGTAAAAACAAAACCAGGAGCTGACTGTGGTTCAGATCATGAACTTCTCGTTGCAAAATTTAGGCTTAAATTAAAGAAAGTAGGGAAAAGCACTAGGCCACTCAGATATGAACTAAATAATATCCCGGATGAATACATAGTAGAGGTGACAAATAGATTTAAGGAATTAGATCTGATAGACAGAGTGCCTGAAGAATTATGGACGGAGGTTCGCAACATTGTACAAGAGGTAGCAACTAAAACCATCCCAAAGAAAAAGAAATGCTAGAAAGCAAAATGGCTGTCTGAGGAAACTTTGTAAATATCTGAGGAAAGAAGGGAAGCGAAAGGCAAGGGAGAAAGAGAAAGATATGCCCAATTGAATGCAGAATTCAGAGAATAGCTAGAGGAGATAAGAATGCCTTCTTAAATGAACAGTGCAAAGAAATAGAAGAAAACAATAGAATAGGGAGGACCAGAGATCTCGTCAAGAAAATTGGAGATAGGAAGGGAACATTTCATGCAAAAATGGGCATGATAAAGGACCAAAATGGCAGGGACCCAACAGAGGCAGAAGAGATTAAGAAGAGGTGGCAAAATTACACTGAAGAACTATACAAGAACAAGCTTAACATCCCCAATAACCAAGATTGGGTGGTCTCTGACCCCGAGCCAGACATCCTAGAATGTGAAGTGAAGTGGGCCTTAAAAAATCTGAGCAGCAAAAAAGCTAGTGGAGGTGACAGTATTCCAGCTGAGCTATTCAAAATCTTAAAAGACGACGCAGTAAAAGTGCTACACTCAATTTGCCAGCACATTTGGAAAACTCAACAGTGGCCACAGGATTGGAAAAGATCAGTTTACATTCCAATTCCAAAGAAAGGCAATGCCAAAGAATGTTCAAACTATCGCACCATTGCACTCATTTCACATGCTAGTAAAGTTATGCTTAAAATCCTACAAGCTAGACTCCAGCAGTATGTGGATCGAGAACTACCAGAAGTACAGGCAGGATTTCGAAGAGGGAGAGGAACTAGAGATCAAATTGCCAACATACGCTGGATCATGGAGAAAGCTAGGGAGTTCCAGAAAAACATCTACTTCTGCTTCATTGACTATGCTAAAGCCTTTGATTGTGTGGATCACAACAAATTGTGGCAAGTTCTTAAAGAGATGGGAGTACCAGACCTTCTTATTTGTCTCTTCAGAAACCTATCTATGGGTCAGGAAGGAACAGTGAGCACTGGACATGGAAACACTGATTGGTTTAACTTATATGCAGAGCACATCATGAGAAAGGCAGGGCTAGATGAATCAAAAGTTGGAATTAAGATTGGTGGGAGATATATCAACAACCTAAGATATGCAGATGATACCACTCTAATGGCAGAAAGTGAAGGGGAACTAAAGAGCCTCTTGATGCAGGTGAAGATGGAGAGTGCAAAAGTGGGCTTGAAACTCAACATTAAGAAAACCAAGATCATGGGATCCGGCCCTCTCAATTCCTGGCAAATAGATGGGAAAGAAATGGAGGTAGTGACAGATTTTATTTTCCTGGGCTCCAAGATTACCACAGATGGGTACTGCAGCCAAGAAATTAAAAGATGCTTGCTCCTGGGGAGGAAAGATGTGTCAAAACTAGACAGCATACTAAAAAGCAGAGACATCACCCTGCCAACAAAAGTGCATATAGTCAAGGCCATGGTTTTCCCAGTTGCAATGTATGGCTGTGAAAGTTGGACTATAAGAAAGGCTGAGCACCAAAGAATTGAGGCCTTTGAACTATGGTGCTGGAGAAGACTCCTGCGAGTCCCTTGGACTGCATGGCGTTCAAATCGGTCAGTCCTAGAGGAGATCAACCCTGACTGCTCTTTAGAAAGCCAGATCCTGAAGTTGAAACTCAAATATTTTGGCCTCCTAATGAGAAGGAAGGAATCACTGGAGAAGAGCCTAATGCTGGGAAAGATTGAGGGCAAGAGAAGAAGGGGATGACAGAGATTGAGGTGGCTGGATGGAGTCACTGAAGCAGTAGGCATGAGCTTAAATGGACTCCAGAAGATAGTAGAGGACAGGAAGGCCTGGAGGAATGTTTTCCATGGGGTCACGATGGTTAGACATGACTTCGCAACTAACAATAACAACAATGGATTTCCGAGAAGAGGTAAAACAGGGCAAAATATGTTGCTTCTCATAGGTCTATTCTTAAGGATGAAAGAGGAGAGAAGAAATTTGTTCCCTCCGCCTTCCCCTAACGTAAGCCATTCAATCATAGAAGAAGTTAATAGGATGCCAGATTACATTCTCACTAGCCATATTGCTTTGATGCCTGTTGGTATAACCTCTAAATTATCCTGGATCAGGTAAATATGGGTAGTAAATTCGAACAGTTTATGTCTATAGAGTACAGCATTCAATCAGCTAACAAAAAGAATAACAGATGAAGCACGAAAGATCAAACTTGACCTTAATTTGCCATAGTCAAGGATTTCTATACAATCTTTCTATACAATAAGCAATCAAGAATAGCTTAATATGGTTGGATTTTATTCTTTTTCTGCAGACAGGCAACTGATTTTCTGGCATATAATAATAGGAGTCCAATGAGGTTTTTTTAACTTTTACCAATCATACAATTCCAGAGAGAGTAATTATGTGAAATAGCCATTAGTTTGCTGTCAGTAATTTGCTGAATTTGCCATCACAGAACATTTGAAGTTGTCACATACTTTCTGTATTGCACTCAGCCTGACAACTATGTAGAAGCAAATGTCAAATTCTCCAAGAAAACAAAGCCAGTCATTGGCCTCATTAGCTATGGAAATATAATGAAATAAGCCCAGCATAAAAGTAAATTAATAGGAACAAAATCAATAGTGACATCAACAAGCAAGATTGGACTATGATAAAAGAGCAACACTCAAACACTGAACAGAATGAAACCAGAGAATCAGAGTCATAGAATTGGAAGCAGGTCATCCAGTCTTACCTCCTGCTTTGGCAACACCCACTATTAGAGCATCTCTCGCTAATGACAAGCCAGCTTCCTTTTGAAAACTTCCAGTGAAGAAGAACAATTAATGGTCTCCTGCCTTGGGCATGGGGTTGGACTAGAGGACCTCCAAAGTCTCATCCAGCCATATGATTTGAAGATTTTAAGAATTCACCATTTAATATGATTCACCAACCAACAGCTCGTACATTCAAGTAGTTTCTGTTGATGGTTATCATGAACCAACTTTTTTGTAATTTTAAATCTTTGGTAGTGGTTCTGCCTCTGAAGTAAGAAAGTCTACACTTTTTTATATGTGACAGCCCTTTAGATACAATATCTGAAGACTGCTGTTATATCTCCCCTCAATCATCTCTTTTATAGGCACTTCCTTTTAACTGTTCATGATAGTTCATGATAGGGGTTTCCAGATATTTTACTATCTAGATAGCTGTCTTCTAAATTTGCTCAGATTGTCATTGTCTTTTTTGAACTGTAGTGCCTAGCACTGACATAGGGATTGACCCAGGACAGAATTAGATTGGAACAATTGTTCCAATTGTTCCTGATAATGTTCCTCAAGATAGTGTTTGCCTTTTTAGCAGTTTCAATACACTGTTGGATCAAGTATCACTTCTGCTTGACAAAGCTATCCAATTCCTTTTCCCATTAGTATCAAGCCAAGTTTTTCCAACCCTGTATTTATATCTTTTATTCTTCTTAACCAGATGTAAGTTGCATTTCTCTTTGTTACATCCCATCCTACTCATTTCAGCCCACTGCTTAGGTCTATTAAGTTCTTTCTGATCCTTCTCCCTTTAGTCACAGACCCAAGTTTGGATCATCTGCAAACTCAACTCTTGATCCAAATCTCTGTGAAATTTGTTGAATCGCACCAGAGTTCAGAAAAGACCCTGTGGCACTCAACTTGGTTTTTTCTTCCCAACTGAAACTTAACAAGGATGCTTTGGGTGAAGTTTTTTAGTCAGTTGAGAGGCCATCTAATAATAACATCATTTTGCACATTTTTACCATTTTATTAAGGAGAATGTCATGAAAAAGTTTGTTGAAGTCTTTGATGAAGTCCAGGAACACAATGTCTTTAGCATTCCCCTGAGCTACTAAGCCTTTAATTCTATCAGAGGAGGTTAGACTGGCATGATTTGTTTTCCACAACCAGTTTCCACAACTGGTTGCCATTAATTGTAGCATGCCCAACCAAATGCTGATAAGCATGCATTTTGATCTATTTGGGAGCATTGTCTGATACACACTTCAAACTTTCAGAGTTTCCTGGTTCTTTTTTTTCCCTGGAAGTCAGGATGACTTTGTTTTTCCTCCAGCCCTCTCCTCCAGCAGATGTCAGAATAATTGAAATATTGCATTACCTATTGCATGCCTCTCTGAAAGTCTGGTCATTTAGTACCACAAGTTCTCATCTGTATTCTTCTGCCTTTAAATCCTCACAACAGAATTACTCTTCTTTACTTTTATTTCCCTGACCCAATTTCTTATAATTTGGGCAAGTGTGTGTGTGTGTGTGTGTAATGCAACACACACATTTTCTATTGTGTTGACTACTTTTGTTGGATTAGTTATAGCTTTTCAATGTTAAGTGTTAATCACAAGAAATATTCCATATGATGCATATCATGTCATATTTGTCTTCTGAATTAGACTCCCTAGTTCCTCCAGCTTATTTACTGTATTTTTTTTTACATTTATACATGTCCATCTTAGTGGCAGTACTTATAAGTACTACTTCCTCTTCTCTTCCCCTTTTGTAGAGTTTCAACTGTCCTGTCTTCTTACCATGATTGCAAAATAGAAATTCTCTCTTCAAAATCCTTTACCTTCTCTTTCAGTAATGTGACAGTTTGGGTCCTCCACAGATTGGAAGAGAAATACTGCATCCATCTTAAAGACTGTGATATTGCTTTCACTTCCCATGTTGGTTGCGACCTGTCCTGCTAGCCCCTGATGCAAAACATCCCTACTTGTTCTCTGGTTGCTCTGGTCTTGAATTCCCAGAAATTGCCTGAGGGAGGGAAGGAGAGAGAGGAAGGAAAGAAGAAAAATCTCACTTTGATCTCCCCTACCAATCTTACTTGCCAAACTCCTGTTTATTCATCCAATGAGATCACTCTCAGGAAATTGGGCTAATTAATATGTATCCTTGAACTACATCAACTAGATCAGCAAGAACAATATTCCAATCAAGCACAATGAGCAATCAACAGTACTTAGGATATTATTAGCAGTCATTTAACAACCAATATCAAGGCAAAAGCAGAAAAATACTGTTCACATAATGTTTGTTATAAAACACCTATAGAGGTAGAATCACATCCTCATTGCATTCTGTCATAGCTTCTGAAAAGAGCTATATATGTTTATCCCATGATAAATGTATGGGAGATAAGGCCTCAGGCTCTGACTTTAGAAGCCACATATGTCACACAGTAGGAGAGACTGACTTCTGGACCTCGTCTGAGTTCATTGGACTGAGTCTGAACTAAAAGCAGCAATCTGACAGGTATTCAAAAGCCTGTAATCTTTATCAAATGAAAGGGCTTTACAGGTAATCCTCAGGTTACATTTACAATTGTTCATTCACCATTCAAAGTTATGACAATGCTGAGTAAATGGACACTTGACTAGTCCTCCAAGTTCCAGCTATTGCAGTGCGCCCTGTGATCATGTGATCAAAATTTGAAACAGCCCACATTTATGACCATCTCATCACTACTGCTTCCCACTACCTACCCATGGCATCCACACCACCTGTTCTAGTGCTAACCTGCAGCTCTTAACCCCCCTCCCACACAGACACCAGGTTGTTTGCTTGGGATTCACATATTTTCCTGCTTAACAACCTGCATGATTGTGGATTTCAGTGGCAAGTGGGAGGGAGTCTACCCACGTTGCTGTGGGTCTTTTTCTTCTTCTCTTTACATTCATCTTCCCCAGCATGAGAAACTCCAGATAGCTAAGTCTTTGCATAATGAGTTCATTGTAGATAATCTGTGCCTAGCCATTTGTTCTTGAGTGAGATCTCCGGGTTGATTTGTTTGATGATCCATGTGTTTGTTTCCTTGGCTGTTCATGGTATTCTCCAAAGTCTTCTGATACATCAGGTTTAAAGATGTCAATACACTTCCTATGCAGCTTTTTCAAAGTCGATTTTCACTTCCATAGAGTTTCATATGGAATAACTTTACTTGCATTACACTGTTTTTGTAGGTATAAATACATTACAGTATTTGAATTTTTTTCCCCAAGGTTGTCAAGGTTGCTAACACCAAGTACTAGTCTCCAGCATATTTCTTGACTGCTCATTCCTGTACTGTGGAAGGTTGATCCAAAATTGCAGAAGTTATCCACCACTTAGATATCCTGATACACACTCCTGGTAGACTTCACTTATTCCTCTCATGAAGATATGCATTCATACCTCACTATGATGAAGAAACACAGCAGGGGGGTTGTGAAAAATAAAGCATTATAAACATGAAAGTTATGTGAATTAAAATTCTAAATGCTAAATATATTTTCATCAAAGGGCAGCATTACTACTAGAGTTTAACTATATTCTCATAGATCTCATAGAAACATAAGGCTAGAAGAGACCCTAGAGCAGGCATGTCAAACTGCCGACCTGCGGGCCAGATGCATCATGCTGAAACCATGCCCAATATGTTACACGATGTCACGTGATGTCGCAAGTTTGACATGCCTGCCCTAGAGGTCTTCTAGTCCACACACACACACACCCGCCTTATACCATCCTGGACAAATGGATGTCCAACCTTTTTTTTGAAAACTTCCAGTGATGGAGCACACACAACTCCAGGAGGCAAGCTGTTCCATTGGTTAACTGTTCTCACTATTAGGAAATTTCTCCTTCTAACTTTGATCTCTTTTAAACAAGCTTCCACACATTGCTTCTTGTCCTACCCTCTGGTGTTTTGGAGAATAAGTTGACTCCCTCCTCTCTGTGTTATCTCCTCAAGTACTGGAAGATAGCTATCATGTCACCCTAATCCTTCTCTTCATTAGGGTAGACCTACCTAATTCCCTCATTATATGGTTTAGCCTCCAGACCCCTTATCATCTTTGTTGCTCTTCTCTGCACTTTTTCTAGGGTCTCAGCACCTTTTTTTCATTGTGGTGACCAGAACTAGATGCAGTATTGCAAGTCTGGCCTCATTAGTGCAGGATGGAGCAGTACTACCACTTCTCGTCACCTGGATGCTAGCTATCCTCTGATGCAAAGAAGAAATTAAGCAATTCTGCTTTCTCCATTGACCATCACCATCTTGCCATCTTCTCCCATTAGTACAGTGCTTTTCAACCGGTGGTATGCATACCACCAGTGGTACGTGAGCCCCTGGCTGGTGGTACGCAAGCCCAGCCTAGCTAATTACAGTGGGGGAGGGAACGAGTCAAAATGGAGTCATACAGACCTGGAGATCAGCTGGAGCTGCAGAGCTTGCCAGAATCCCCAGGATCTGTGGTGACATACTAATTGGAGCTTCCAGTGCACCCGGAAGAGAAAAGGAGGAGGGCGGAGAGAAAATAAAAGTATAAAAGGGACAGACTGGCCTGTTTTCAGAGGAACAGCTAGTGGAGCGGTGATCGAGGGAGGGTGAGTGAGCAAGTGGTGTGTTTGGCGGGGAAGAGCTAGCAAGCAAATGGCTGCTGCCCAGCTCGCTTGCAGAAAACATACTGCTTGCTAAGTGAATCCCCAGGATCAGCACCAGGTAACCCGCTGATCCTGGGGATTCACTTTTATCCGTGGGCTGTTAGGCTTTTAAATGGGACATAATCTTATGCAGAATTGACTTGGGAGGCCGGTGTGTGGTGTAGTTGGTTCACATGGTGTGGTAGGATGGAGGGTTTGTTGTCACTGTGTGTTGGGGGGAGAGAGCACAGGGGGAGGCTCAGCTAATCTCAATGTACACATGTTGTACTTTGACAATAAAGGTTTATTTTTATTTTTTATTTTTTAAGGGAGAGAAGAAAAGGAAGGAAGGAAAGAAGGAAGGAAGGGACAATGGGAGAGAGGGAAGTCACCCATCCCAGTCCACTCCCCTCCACCAGAGATCCACAGATTCCCCCCCACAGGCACCCCGCAACCTGAGTGATGAGCTGGCCATGCCCCCCCAGCCATTGATCACATGACCATGGGACATTGAATATTATAAGTATGAATCAGTTGCCAAGCATCCTAATGTAAATCACATGACCCTGGGGTTGCTGCAACAGTCATAAGTGTGAAAAATGGTCATAATTCACTTTTTCCAGTGCCGTTGTAACTTCAAACAGTCACTAAACGAATTGTTGTAAGTCGAGGACTACCTGTACTTTATCATTTTTCCTCTTTTTTTTGTCAAGTTTTTGACACTTTGCTGGGGGACTGGTGGTACTCGGATATTGCCTTATCCTAAAAGTGGTACAATGGGTGAAAAGGTTGAAAAGCCCTACATTGGTAGACCTACCATTTTCTTGACTTTCTTCTTATTCCTTACATAATAAAAGAAACTTTTATTTGTTTACTTTTTGGCATTTGTTGCAAGTCTTAATTTATTCTGAGCCTTAGCTTTCTTGATTCCATCCTTGCAGATTTGGACTATTTGCTGTTATTCTGTTCTAGTTATGAGCCTCTCTTTCCATTTTGTAAAATACTTTATACTTTATGCAACTGTGCTGGTTTCATCTGAGCTTGGCTATTTCTAAATAGGGTTCCATTCAATATGTCTTCTCCCCAATTATTTTTTTTACTTCCATTAATTGCTGGGCTAATTTGACTTTTTGGCTTCCTTAAAAAGATGACACTGATCTGAAATAATTTAACTGATACTCAGGAGTTAGAAAATTGATTGCAAGTCCATCACCAGTACTAACAATTATCAATGAAAGTGCTTGAGTTATGTCACAGTAACTCAAGCAGAGTCATTATTTAAAAACAAGGCTGTTTTTAACCAGTCTTATTTGAAAAGGTAAATTACCTACTAAATTCCACAGAACATATATTATCTCTCTCTCTCCAAGGGCCCCTCCCATGCCTTAGAGGATTAAAAAAATATTAAGGCAAGGCATGGCTGAACCCACTGAGGGACAAATCCAAAGATCATTCATATCAGTTCCAGGACATAACAAGAACTGGATCTTATTCCAGTATATATGTTGAAGAATTTTTTGACTTATGAAATTTATCTTGTGACTGTGCATAACAACATTCTCTTCAAAATCAAATAGTTCATTATCACACACAAAAATCAAAATGTTCCAATGACAGCATTTGGGGAAATTAACAAGCAAATTGTAATGCATAATTAATTACCTCACACAGAATACAAGATTAAAAGACAAGTCAAATGAAGGCCCAAGAGTAAATGCAAGCAGTATAGGTAAGAAATTGAGAAAAATATGGGTTTTTAGAATGTGGGCAGTGATTACATGAGCCTGACTGAAACTTTCAGCAAATTGCTGAAAGGATTGCTAGAGAGATTAGGATTAGCCAAATATGTGAATCAATGCATGCTTCTCTACATGGAAGAACAATTTAGACTATTTTTCAAACCATCTTATTAAATAAGGAAATGTTTGAAATAATATACTGAATAACTTCCATAATTCCTCTGACAGCATTCAGCAAATGTTAATTTTTCTGGCTTCTTCCAAAAGTTAAATAGAGTTTGTCATACATTTATATCAGAATCTCAGAAATTAAGTTAAGTGGGAAATTACATGCATATACATAGAACAATGACAAAAACTTTTTTGAACAGCTCTATTGCAACAGTGATTAACACCATTTTTTTTTCTTTAGATTCTCAACTTATTTTAATTTAGTTCAATTATTGTTGGCCAGCTTAGATTGTTCAATGGGAAAAGAGAAGATGTGGCAAATAAAATATAAATTATAAGTATGGGTTTGAACCCAATCTTCCAAGGCCAAGATCTAATTGCTGTTCTCTTAGATCATACTCTATCTGCAACATCCCAGTTTTGAAACATGGCTACAATTTTGCAAATACAAACACTTGCAATGAAATTGTTGGGTTTTTTTTATTTGCTATCTCTTTCATTATTTTATTGCCTTTATGGATTTGAATGAATACCATTTATTCTCTAGGTATCTTTTATTCATGATTAACTAAGCTGAGTAGCTGTTTGAATACAATCCACATATTATCTCTTGAGAAGTGTCACAATAATACCTAGAATTCAAAATAGACTGTTGCCAATCTTCCTTCCTTCATTCACACAGACCACTGTTGCTAGTGTTGTAGCCTTGTTTTCTTTTTAGCAGATGTCAGCATAGTTGCTGTCGTGATCTGGCTGAGATTTTCAAAATCTGAAAACTGAGTCCAACATGGTTGTAATTCTGCTACTTTCAGATAGTCTGCTAAAAATCCTAAATTCTGAAATTGATCCCCATGGATTGCAAATTGCATGATGTGCATGCTAATTTGAACTGACCACAACAGCTCAAGAAATGGATCTTTGAGAATCACCAGTGTGAGTTGCTGAGAAAGAGAGGAGATCCAGTGTTCTTACCAGAAGGCCTTACAAGACAGAAGGCAAAGCATGAACATCCTGAGCTCAGAATGGGGCAGAAGTAAAGATGCTGAGTGGTTGGCGTACCTGGAGCAGATCAGTGCTCCGGAGACAGATTATAGTTTTCAGCAAAGAGGCAGAAATAGAGGACATTCTGAAAGATACAATGCTCATAAGCCAATTCTCCAGAGTTCACCATTAAGCCCTGCTACATAGAAGAGAGAACTTGTGTAATATGAGCAATTTTGAGGGAAGAGGTGTTAGCAGTGGCATTTAGCTAAGATAACTGCTAAATTAAATAGCATAAGTTAGCATAACAGCACTTAGCTGATCAGAGCTAGCTATGGCACTCAGAAGCATTAGGAATGTATCAAAAACTAGGGAAGATAGAGTTGTGGGTGCCATGATGAGCTCACCCTTATCCTTATGCTATAAGCCAAGCACAAGTGCAATCTATGTCTGATTATTTTAAAATGGAAATTGAAAGAGACTTTCCCCAAGCTTTGATTAAATTGCTGATTTAAGTAAAAGTCATCTTTAAGTAAGATGACTTTTCTACTCCAAAGTTGTTGAGATTCTTCAAATTGCCAGAGGTGGTACATGCTTAAAATCCATTACCTTATGGATAAGCAGAAAAGAATAGAAATGTACATATCTGAATATATTTTATGACAAATCTATCTGTTCTTCCTATAACCTTGACTAAAGTTTAAAATAAGTTGCATCTTCATAGTAGAGAAAGAAATATGCCTATGGGGAAAAATAGACTATATAAGTATGAAAAAGAAAGTAGACTCAAGGCAACTTTGGTTATCACTAGCCCTTAACATCATCTTTTCTAATCATTACAAGAGCTATATATTAAAGATTTCCAGGGGAGCTTCTATTAGTAGTCATCCAGCTATTCATTGTGATTATCTAACTATAACAATCATATCACCGGCAGATATTGCGGTCTGAGTCCAGGGAAGAGTATATTACACTGCAAGCTTTCAAAATCCCATAAATCTTGATGACCTCCACTGGCCATAAGTATAATGATGATGAAAGCTCATTCCTTTGCATGCCTGAACTAGCAGAACCCTAGGAGAATAGAGCTGTCACTCATGCTCTTTCCCAAAATGCAACCCCAGAGAGAAATATCCTATTCCAGATCATTACAAAAAATGAAATGGGCAAGTGCTTCTTTCTTTTTTAAAATTTGGTGTTAATGTCCATTAGTACAAAAAACACAAGAGATTTGTTTAGCCAGTATAGCCATTTATTTGAAGAGAAGAAATAGCAATCCTTGGCAACTGGTGGAACGTGGATTATATGTGGTGATTGAAATCAAATGGAGAATCAGTTTCAGAAGCCCTATTTCTTCCCTTTAGACCAGGGGTCCCCAACACCCAGTTCATGAACAGGCACTGGGCCACGCCATGCCAGAAACTGGGCTGCACAAACAAGTAAAGCCCCATCCATTGGATACAGGCAGCATACAAAATCATGCCCCCTTTGGTCCATGGAAAAACCTCTGTCCATGGAACCAGTCTATGTTGCCCAAAAGGTTGGACGCCACTGTTTTAGACTTTAGCTTTTGTTTAAAGAAAATGACCTCTCTATCACCAATGGTGTTACCTAGTTTGGTAATGAAATGTTTGCAAGAAAACAACCAATTGCTGTATTTAAGTGTAGGATTGCTTAACAGTTTCTGTTACTGCAACCCAGATTGTCTGTCTCCAAGCTGATAATTATGTTTGGGGTCAGAAACTGTTACTTTAAACCTATTGGTTGTCACCTAGAGGCAAACCATATATATAGTTGTTCAGCAGCCTCTAGGACTGCTTCTATTGTGAGTTAATAAACATGCTTGCTGTTTATTTATGCTCTGCCTTGTCAATGCCTAACTGAACTAAGAACATAATAGTGGCAACAAAGGTGGGATGTGCTGCTTTATCATGAGAGCCTGAAGTCACTAGGGGGTGAGGCCAGCACAGAGCCTGGTAGGAACTACGTTTCCCCCCTCAGTCTGCCAGCAAGCCATGCTGGAGACCACCTCGCCATAAGGATCCATCCTAGGACCTGCACAGAAGCTAGCAGCACAAGGCATTGCAAGCAAGAAGCAACCCACCATGGCAAAAGTTGGAAACCTGGAAAAATTTGACGTGGCGCACCCGGAGAGATGGATTTCTTACAGCTCTTGTGTTGAAAATTACCTCAGCGCTAACCAGGTTGGTGAAGATGGATTGAAGGCCACAACACTCCTTTGCAGGTGCGGTCCAGCCACCTTTGACATAGCCGAGAACCTAGTCACCCCTGCTGGGTGAGTTGGTCACCTATGCAGATCTGAAAAAAAGCTCTGGGACCACTTCGAGCCCAAATTATCCATCATAGTGTGGAGGCATGCATTTGAGCAGCAGGAGCAACAGCCTGGCAAGTCTGCAACTGAATTCATAGCCACTCTTCGGCAAGCGTCTCGGCTTTGCAATTTCGTGGACTTGGAGGAAAGACTGAGGGACCGTTTAGTCTGCGGACTAAGAAATCAAGAACTCCAGCAAAAACTGTTCACAAAGGAGACCCTCTCACTACAAGAGGCCTTGAAGGAGGTCATGGCTGACAAAGCTGCCGGAGGGGCCGTTAAAGCGTTATAGCCCTCCAAAAGCATGCCCAGCACTGAAACCATCCACCACAAGGACACCGAGCATACAGAACACCCCGATTTGGACTTCAAAGTCGACCAGCTATGGAAGCAACCGGAGAAGGGACCACAGCCAGCTGATGCATGGGCTGCGGAGGCCACCATTGCTGCTCAGAATGCCGGTTCTGAACAGCAACGTGCCGGGCATGTGGCAAACCAGGCCACATTGCCACCATCTGCCAAGGTCACCAGAGGGATGGTCCACCAGAAGACGCATTAAGGAGAGGGCCTGTGACAACACCGAGTAGGCCTTTGCTCCAGCCGGAGGAGCGTGTTCCACACTGGTGCCCATCGCCCCCGTAAGCAGAAGCTTAGACTCAAGGTCAGGCTTCAGGGAGTTCCATGCAACATGGAACTGGACACAGGCTCAGCCCTGTCTATCATTTACCAAGGGACATTCAGGCACATTTGCAATCACAGCAACAGACGGGCCAAACTCATACATCATTCCTTAATGTGACATCTGGACAGGGAGTTTCACAGCATCAAGCTTTTTAAAAGGTGGAATCATCATACTATTTTGCTATGATAATTAGCTATGATTTCTTGATGTTCAAACTAGGTCAAACTGCAGTTAGTTTTATGACATTGACTTGGGTGAATAATCAGTGTATAAACTCAGTGCCAATTCTTAGTTCACATATGAAAAAGTTTGCAGTTAGCTGAAAACAAAAACAAATACTTCTCATCACTAGAAGTGAGAACATTTTGTAGCGACCAAATTAAAGCATGGTTCATATTTTTGCATTTTTATCTGACCTGTTTTAAGAGGGCCTAGAATGCCTGTTCTTTTTTCCAGTTGAAATTATTTCATATGAACAGCCAAAAATTGATACAGAGCCTTCTTTTTTGCACACTGAACACTTCAGATAAACCATTTTCAATGAACCTTCAAAATATTGTGATATTATCAGCCAGTTGACAGTTTCTTCCTATTAACCCACATTAGTTTCTCAAGTAGAACATTTTTTTCCTTTAGAAGAAGCTACTTCATTTCTTCTAAAAGAAAAAAGAAAAGAAAAACCTGAGTATCAAATAATAAAAAATACTAACTATAATCATGATGGAAATTAAATGTTCTTCTCGTGAAAGCTTTAGAATTTTTATGACAATCCCTAAGTAATATCCAAACCATTACTGAGTTAACAGACTCATGATGGTGCAGAATTCATAATGCAGCATTTTAAAGGTCAGAAAGCCTCCATCAGTTGAAAATTCACATGGCATTTTGATTTGAATGAAGTTCTGAAATTGTGTACCAACGAGCTGAAAAGCTGGCCCAAAGGCAGAGGAGGGGAACTTATTTCAACCACCAAATCATTTTCAAGTGCTTATTGTTGGATGGATTCCAGGGAAGAGAGTATCCCTGAAAATGAGATTATAATTATAAACATTGCTTTCCTGGTATGCAAGGTGAGATTCAAACAACAGGCACTTGCCTGCCCCTATGAAGATAGATGGGACATTGCCCCTCAGACAAAAGCCAGGAGGGTGCACTGCATTACCCATCCTCTGCCACAAATCTGCCATTCATCAAGATAGAAGAACATGGGATAGAAGCTCCACCTTTCACTCTGACTTGCTAAGCAAGGCCTCTCAGCACATGTAATTTCCCTTTAGCAACTGTCGCGTACAGAAGCTAGAAAACCTTGGCTCCATAATACAACCACTTTAAAGAGAAAAGAATATAGGAGTCATCCAGTGCTTTTTTTTTTCTAAAAAAAAAAGTGCTGGAACTCAGAGGTGCTGTCACTTGGAGCAATGCTGGTGTCTTGCTATGGCGTCGCTGCCTGTCCTTTGCACCCCTGCCTCTGCGGCTGGGAGCCACATGCCGTGGGGATTCCCCTCCCCACAGCCACCATGGGGATTCCCCTCCCCACAGTTGCTACGCTGCGGCCCGTGCTGAGCCCCACCCAGAGCTGCTCCAAACCCTGACCCAGAGCTGTGTTCCTTGTGGCAGTGGTCTCTGGCGCCAAGCAGCCTCTTTCCAACCACATCCAGAAAAAGTGGATCAAGCAATAGGGAGAAAGCAGAACAATTTAACTCGTTTTTTGCATCTGTCTTTACACAAAGGGAAAAAACAGTCCAACCTACCAAAAACAGTGCCATAAAAAACAGAATAGAAATGCAAGTTAAGATAGGCAAGAAAATGGTAAGTGAGCAGCTGTCCAGCCCGGATGAGTTCAAATCACCAGGACCAGATGGATTACACCCCAAGGTTCTGAAGGAATGGGCAGACGTGATCTCAGAACCACTGAACTATATTTTTCAAAGATCCTGGAGCACTGGGGAACTGCCAGAGGACTGAAAGAGAGCTGATGTAGTTCCCATCTTCAAAAAAGGGAAAAAATAGATCCAGGAAATTACAGACCTATCAGCCTGACCTCAATACCTGGGAAGATTCTGGAAAAGATAATCAAACAACCAATCAGTGAACACCTTGATGCAAACAAAGTTATCACTAAAAGCCAACATGGGTTTGTCAAAAACAGATCATGCCAGACAAATCTTATTGCATTCTTTGACCAAGTGAAAAAATTAGTGGACCAGAGGAATGCTGTAGATATAATTTACTTGGACTTCAGTATGGCATTTGACAAAGTAGATCACAACCTACTACTTGATAAAATAGAAAAATGTGGGTTAAATAGCATCACCACCAGATGGATTCGTAGCTGGCTGACAGGCCGTACTCAGCGTGTGGTCCTCAATGAAACTGCATCTACATGGAAGGAAGTGTGTAGTGGGGTACCTCAGGGCTATGTTCTGAGTCCAGTGCTCTTCAACATCTTCATCAACGATTTGGATGACGGGGTAGATGGGGAACTCATCAAATTTGCAGACAACACCAAGCTGGCAGGAATAGCCAATACTCCAGAAGACAGGCTTAAGATACAGGAGGATCTGGACAGACTCGAACACTGGGCACTATCTAACAAAATGAAATTCAATGGTGAAAAAAGTAAGGTTCTACATTTAAGCAGGAAAAATCAAATGCACAGGTATAGTATAGGTGGTACCTTGCTCAATAGTAGTAACTGTGAGAGGGATCTCAGAGTCCTAGTGGACAATCACTTAAATATGAGCCAGCAGTGTGCTGCAGCTGCCAAAAAAGCCAACACAGTGCTAGGCTACATTAACAGAGGGATAGAATCAAGATCAAGTGAAGTACTTCCTTTAAAAAACCCCCTTCCCCCTCCCTCCTCCCCTCCCTACCTCCCCCCTTCCCCCCCCTCCCCCCCTCCCTCCTCCCCCCCCACCTCCCCCTAACCCCCCTCCCCCCCCGGACTTCCCAGAGCTAAATACAAGGTATATATATATAAAAAGGCAATCATAAACAACCATATACTAACAACTATAAATTCTAAAATCCATCACTCTCTAACTTATATAGGATCAAACAAAACTTAGCATTATTAAATATATATAGAAGACAAAATAAAAAAAGAAAAAAGAAAACGAAAGAAGACTTATTCAAATGCTAGATAAAACTTCTTGACCCTATACTTATTCTGGATAAACTCAATCCATTTTCTCCATTCCATAATATAATGTTCTTGCGAGTAATCTTTCAAATAGGCCGAAATCTTCGCCATCTCTGCCAAGTCGGAAACCTTTAAAATCCACTCTTGTATAGTCGGCAGTTCCTCTTTCTTCCAATATTGACCTATCAAAAGTCTTGCTGCCGTAACTAAATTCAACATCAACTTAGAGTCCACAACTGTAGCGTCAACAATTATTCCCAACAAAAAAAATTGCGGACAAAACTTTATCCTCCGTTTAAAAATCTTCTGCATATTCCACCAGACTTTTATCCAAAAAGCCTTGACCTTTTTACATGTCCACCATATGTGAAAATATGTTGCCTCTTCATCACCACACCTCCAACATTTAGGCTGATAATTCGGATACATACTTGCAAGCTTTTTAGGATCTAGATGCCATCTATAAAACATTTTGTAAAAGTTCTCTCTTAAACTTTGAGCTTGAGTGAATTTTACATTCCTCACCCAGATCTTTTCCCACGTGTCCATTGTAATAACTTCCTGAATGTTTTGGGCCCATTTTATCATACAATCCTTAACAAGCTCTGTTTCTGAATCGATCTCTATCAATGCAAGATATATCCGTTTAATATGTGCTGGTCCTTGATTTCTAATTTGCTTTATCAAATTTTCATCAGTCGTTGCAAATCCATTTTTTTGATCTTCTTTCCACCTGGCCTGTAACTGAATATATTGAAACCAAGTCTGAACAACCTTCTCTTCTCGCAAGAAACTATATGATTTCAAGCACCAAATATTCCTTTCCAAACTTAAAATTTCCTTGTAAGTAGTCTCATCATGTTTGAAACCAGCATGTATATTTTCTATTGCGTGTTTTGGGATTGCCCACAATGGTATCTTGCTGCTTAACTTATGTCTATACTTCTTCCAAACTCTCAGCAATGCCTGTCTTAAAATATGCATCCTAAACACAGTATCTACCTTCTTATCATACAGCAAATATGCATGCCAGCCAAACAACAGATCATGGCCCTCAAGATTTAATAACCTCGATTGTGTCAAATTAATCCAATCACTTATTCCTACTAGTGCAGCAGCTTCATAATATAATTTAAAATTAGGCATTTTAAGGCCACCTCTCTCACGAGTATCCTGCATAATCTTAAGTTTAACTCGTGGCTTTTTCCCTGCCCACACAAATTTATTGATACCACGCTGCCATTCCTCCAAGTTAGAGTCTTTCTTAAGAATCGGTATCATTTGAAATAAGAATAAAAATTTGGGCAGGACATTCATTTTCACTGCTGCAATCCGTCCCAACAAAGACAATTGCAATTTTTCCCAACTCTCCAGTTCTTTTTGAATTTTCCCCCATAACTTTTCATAATTATTTTTATATAGCTTTGTATTAGAGGGCGACAAAATCACCCCCAAATATTTAACCCTTTTAACAATCTCAAATCCAGTTAATCCTTCTAGGAGAGCCTTCTGCGAAACTGTCATATTTCTAGCCAAAATTTTAGTTTTCTGTATATTTACTTTAAATCCAGAAACCTTCCCATATTGTGTTATTATCTCCATCAGGTCCACAACAGAGTTCTCTGGCTGGGTCACTGTAACAACCAGATCATCTGCAAATGCTCTCAATCTGTAATCCTGATCTCCAACTTGTATCCCCTTAATTTTTTCCGAATTCCGAATCTTAACCAATAGTATCTCTAATGTTAATATAAATAACAAGGGCGATAGCGGACAGCCTTGCCTTGTGCCCTTCTCAATATTACATACTGTTGTCAAACTATTGTTAACTATAATTCGGGCAGTTTGTTTTTGGTATAATGCCCTAATCGGTTGTAAAAATTTTTCCCCAAAATCCATTTTGTCTAAAACTTTCAACAAAAATTGCCAGTTCAATTGATCAAAAGCCTTTTCAGCATCTAAAAAGATTAGCGCAGCAGAGATCTGGTTGTGCCTTTCCAAAAACTCTAACACATCAACTATATGTCTCACATTGGTTTTCATTTGTCTTCCACTAATAAACCCCGTTTGGTCCCCATGAATCACCTGTTGCAGAACCCTCATCAGTCTATTAGCCAAAACCTTAGCAAATATCTTATAATCTGTATTTAAAAGCGATATCGGTCTGTAATTTTTAACTAAAGTAGCATCCTGGTCTTCCTTCGGAATCAAAGAGATAAAAGCTGTTCTCCAAGACGGGGGCACCTTTCCCCCCCTCTGGATTGTCTGGAACAGTTCCTTTAACGGTTTTATCATCTCTAATTGTAAGTTTTTATAATAGGCCGCAGTCAAGCCATCAGTGCCTGGTGCTTTATCCACCTTCAGTTCCTTAATAGCTGTAAAAATTTCTTCTTCTGTAATCAGTTGGTTAATCCCCTCTTTTTGTACTTGCGTAAGAACCGGGATGCTAGCCTTCTCCAAATACGTATCAATATCTTTTGCATTAATGTCCTCTTTAGTATATAATTTTGAATAAAAATCCACAAAGGCATCCTTAATAAGATTCTGTTGATACACAACCCTTCCTTTATGCTCAATCTTATCTATATTAGATGCCCTTTGTTTTTTCCTCAGTCTATAAGCCAACCATCTGCCTGGCTTATTAGCATTGCAAAAAGTATTATGCCTAGCAAACCGCAGATTGGTCGCCACTTGATCAGCCATTAATTTATCAAATTGTCCTCGTAACAGTCTAATAGCCTCCTTGATCTTCACCTCCTCTGGGTTCAAAATCAAAGCCTTTTCTTTTTCCTTTATTTCATTCTCCAGTTCTTTCCTTCTAGTTTCCACTGCACGTCTATGTCTATTATTCATATATATCAACACCCCTCTCATATAGGCCTTGCTAGCATCCCAAACCATATCCATAGAGGTACCCTTATTCATATTCATCTCAAAAAAATCCTTCATCCGCTGTTTGCATTCTTCCACATTTCTCTGATTTCTAAACAAATTCTCATTTACGCGCCATGAGCGTCTATCTCCTCTTTCCTTATCAATCTCCAACCACACTGGACTGTGATCAGAGATAATTCTTGCGCAGATTTTCACCTTTTTAGTTCTCAAAAGAAGATCATTAGTCAACAAAATAAAATCAATCCTCGAAAAAGATTGGTGTCTATCAGAATAAAATGTATAATCCTTCTCCCGCAAATGTCTCTCACGCCAAATATCTCGCAATTCCAGGTCATCCTTCATTTCAAAAAAAGATTTAGGCAGTCTAGCGTGACTTGGAATGCGTTTAAAGGCTCCAGCCTTATCCAACTGTACATCCATAACTCCATTCCAGTCCCCCATAAAAATAAAGGATTTATAATCCAACTGGGTAAGCTTTGTATGAAGTAAACTAAAAAAGTCAGCTTGTTGTTGATTTGGAGCATATAATCCAACTAAAAGCGTCTTTTTACCTTCAAACAACAGCTCGATCATAACATATCTTCCATGCTTATCTGCTTCAATTAGGTCCGCTGTTAAGGCACTTTTAACATAAACAACCACTCCATTTTTCTTATTCTCTGCAGAAGCAACAAATTGCGTACCCAGCCTCGAGTTCAATAAATACTTTTGATCCAAAACTCTAATATGCGTTTCTTGCAGGCATATAACATCTATCTTAAATTGTTTTAAATATTGAAAAACTTTCTTCCTCTTCTGCGGTGAGTTTAGTCCATTAACATTCCAGGTTAAAAATTTAGTTGCCATGTATATCCTCGAGAAGCTCTTGGACCACAGCTTTGATAGGACTGGTTACTTTAGGCCGTGCTCCTCCCACAGCTTGGCTATGAATGCGATGTGAAGAATCTGAAGACTTTTGCTGATCTTGTTCTTTTATTTTCTTTGCTCGTTTTAAAGCAGCACGCGTCACTCTTTGCTCTCTAGGATCATCCAAAGAGATTGTAGCTTGATCTCCTCCAGCACCATTTTCCTCTGTTTCCTCCTCTTGTTGTTCTTCTTCTCCAGATCCCTTTCCAGCTTCCAGGAGCGTTAATGAGGTTGCTTTTAAGACATTATTGTAGAAATCACGTGCTTGTTTCACAGTAGTCAGCCTATACCTTTTACCTTCATACATCACCATCAGCCCCTCTGGAATCTCCCATCTGAACCTTATATCTCTTTGCTTGAGCTCTTGCACAAGAAATGTATAGTCCTTTCTTCCCCTTAAAATCCTTGGAGGAATTTCTTTTAAAACCAAGACTTCTTGTTCAGCAATCACAACCTTAGCATCATAGGCAGCTTGTATAACTTGATCTCTAATTTCTCTTTTTGCAAAATAAACCACCACATCTCTAGGCAACTTTCTCTGTCTGGCAATCCATGAATTCACCCGAAACACTTTATCCATAGCTGCTCTTATTTCAGATGCTGGCTGGTTCAATACCCCTTCGAGAGCCTCAGAGATCAGCTGCTTTAAATCTTCTTTAACATTCTCTTTTAAGCCTCTAATTCTGACAGCAAACTGCATCTGGTAATATTGGGCATGGCTTAACTCCCTTTCCAACTTGCCTCTTTCAATTTCATTCTCCCGTGCTTTTACTTCTAGTATAGCATTCCTTTGAGCCAAATCATCCACTTTTTCATCTAAATCTTCCACACATTCCGCCACTTTATGCACTGAAGTCAAAATGTCTACCTTCATCACGCTGTACTTCTGTTCCATCCTCTCTTCCATTCTTTCCTCAAATTTCTCCAATTTCTCCTCCATCTGTGCAAATTTATCAGCAATTGATTGATTAATTGATTCCAAAAGTACCTGGGCATGTTTATCCAAGGCATCTCGCAAATCCTTCGATGTCAGCACTTCAGGAGGGTGCAATGCCTGTAGTGATGATTGTTGCACCGGCGAGGATCCTCCACTCCGAAGAGTTTTAGAGGGAGGTTTAGCCGCCATCTTTTAATCCTCAATTATGACGCACTTTCAATTAAAGTTTAAAAAGTCGAACAAGTTAGAGAGTACAGTAAAATAGTCCTCTTCACCTTTTCCTCTTGTACCGCTCTGCCTGCTCCTTTAAATCATAGTCCTTTCATCAGGCAGGGCTGGTTCGCAGACGCCTGGCTCTGCTCCAGGAAGTTCGGAGCAGAGACGACGGCCAGCTGGGAGCAACCCAGGCTTCGGGGGAGTTCGATCCTTCAGCCGCCCAAGCTCAAAGCTCAGGCGGCCTCGGAGAACTCTACCCCTACCTGGGGCCTCACCCCCTCCTCTTCTCCCGAGGAGGGGGCTTCAATTTCGCCCGAACAGCTGATCGGAGCTGTTTCGGGCAAAAAAACAAACAGCTGAGCCGCGGGCAGCCAGGGGAGGCTGTCTTCAGCGCCGCGCCGCCAGCGGAAGTCCCAAGGAAAACTGTATTTTTAAAACTTTTCAATAAAAAAAAAAAAAAAAAAGATCAAGTGAAGTACTAATACCACTTTACAATGCTTTGGTAAGGCCACACCTGGAATATTGCATCCAGTTTTGGTCACCATGATGTAAAAAAGATGTTGAGACTCTAGAAAGAGTACAAAGAAGAACAACAAAGATGATTGGGGGACTGGAGGCTAAAACATACAGGGAACGGTTGCTGGAATTGGGTATGTGTAGTTTAACGAAGAGAAGGGCGAGGGGGTGACATGATAGCAGTGTTCCAATATCTCAGGGGCTGCCACAAAGAAGAGGGAGTCAAGCTATTCTCCAAAGCACCTGAAGGCAGACCAAGAAGCAATGGATAGAAACTAGTCAAGGAGAGAAGCAACCTAGAACAAAGGAGAAACTTCCTGACAGTTAGAACAATTAACCAGTGGAACAACCTGCCTCCAGAAGTGGTGAATGCTCCAACACTGGAAGTTTTTAAGAAGAGACTGGCCAGCCATTTGTCTGAAATGGTATAGGGCAGGGGTGTCAAACTGAATTTCATTGAGAGCCACATTAGCATTGTGGTTGCCCTCAGGGGGCTGGGTAGGTATGGCCAGGGTGGGCGCAGCCTACTGGGTGGGCGCAGCTGGAGTGCGTATGGCCTACTGGGTGGGCATGGCCAGCTCTACATCATTGGCATCAAGGGTGCCTATGGGGGCCTGGGCAGGAGTGGGACAGATCTGGGGGTCTCTGGCAGAAGGAGGGTCTCTGGGCCAGGGCCAAGGCAGCAGGGACTATTCCCTCACTGTTTCCAGGATGGCTTCTGGGGCCACATGAAACCACTTCGCGGGCCGGATCTGGCCCCCAGGCCTTGTGTTTGACATGTCTGGTATGTCTGCCTGAGCGGGGGGTATGTCTGCCTGAGTGGGGGGTTGGACTAGATGACCTCCAAGGTCCCTTCCAACATATTACTACTACTACTGCTACTACTACTATTTTTATTATTATTATTATTATTATTATTATTATTATTATTATTATTATTATTATTTTGTAACAAACATTGGAATTCTCAAGGCCATGTTTGGTATTTCCCAGCAATCTGTTACTGGAAGGAAAAAGCAATCCCTGCTGCATTACTAATCCCAGAGAAACATTTGCATGTATGTAGGTATCCTTAGGGTGCCATAGTTATGGATGAGAAATATTGGTTGCAAAGTTGGCATTTCTGGATGTAATACAGATATTTTGGACTTATTTTGTTTCTTTGCATGTTTGATATTTTTAAAAAGGCATATGCTACTGACTACACTTATGCACATATGTAACATCTTTTGAAAGATTGTGACTAAACAAAATTTAAATGTACAGATAATACCACCAGAAATAATTTTAGCCTTTTTAGTAAATGTTGTTATTGATGTTAAGCTCACCATGGAAAACATCATATATTGTTATGTATAGGTAAAGGTAAAGGTTCCCCCGCACATGTGTGCTAGTCGTTTCCGACTCTAGGGGCCGGTGCTCATCTCCGTTTCAAAGCCGAAGAGCCAGCGCTTGTCCGAGGACGTCTCCGTGGTCATGTGGCCAGCATGACTAGATGCCAAAGGCGCACGGAACGCTGTTACCTTCCCACTGTAGTGGTCCCTATTTTTCTACTTGCATTTTTTACGTCCTTTCGAACTGCTAGGTTGGCAGAAGCTGGGACGAGTAACAGGCGCTCACTCTGCTACGCGGCACTCGGGATTTGACCCGCCAAACTACCGACCTTCTGATCGACAAGCTCAGCGTCCTAACCCACTGAGCCACCGCATCCCTTATTGTTATGTATATACTAGGTTAATTATTTAAAGACTGAACTGCAACATAACTAGATTCTAAATAATCTATTTTTCAAAACACACAACAGTCCAAACAGTAAAAGTAAAGTCCAAATTAAGAATATTTCATTCTTAAGAATTGTTTAATTTAAAGTGGTTTAGTTGTAATAGAGTATGTATTTTTTCTAGCATCAGCTAAATTAGACATATTACATTGAGAAAAATGTTTCTCATTTCTTTCTTGTTACCTTTATTGATTTCATTGCAGAGATGTTAACATAGGAAATAGATTATTTTGTTATCTAATTTTACCTTCCAAAAGACAGAAGCAGATGAAAAATGTAAGGTTCTTTCCTGTTAGCTTTTTTGAATTAGCTGTTTTAGATTCTAAAAGTTTAGTTCCTAAAGAAGTAACCTTGTAAATAATTTTAATGTCCTCCTCTAGTGCAGGGTAGGCAACCTTGGCTCTTTTATGACTCAAGGACTTCAACTCCCATAATTCCTGAGCCAGCATGGCTCAGCTTGGAAACCTCTCTCTTTCCCCTCAGCGTGGCTGGCTCAGGATTTCTGGGAGTTGAAGTCCACAAGTCATAAAAAAGAGCCAAGATTGCCTACTCCTAAAGCCATTAGAGGGAGGGGTTGTTGTTGTTGTTGTTGTTGTTGTTGTTTTGCAAAAAAAAAAAAGGTGCCGGAAAGCCATTCTGAGCGTTCTATGAGAAAAAAGGCCCTGGGGCCATCCAACCACCTCCTCTCTTCCCTGCATTTCCAAAACCTCTTAAAAAACAGAGATATAAGGATGGAAGGAGCTTTACTTCCAAAATCTCCTTGAAATCAGCACATCTTTTTATTAGTTCATGAGTTCAGCTTGTTTGCAGAGGAAATTTTCCTTCCAATAATTTTCTTTGAGATACAAAGACCCCAATCATTTCTCTGGATACAAAATTTCAAATTATTCAATAAATAGCAAAATTTCTAAAATTATTCATCAATTAATCATAGAAGTTGAAGAAATGTTACAGTAACTTTTTTAAAGTAAAGGTTTCAAATGTGGATAGTTTGGGATCTGAATATTACAATGTTTTTTTTAGAAAAGGAAAAAGAAAAAGAGAACCAATTGATACTGTAACTATATTAATCATAGCTATAGCATGTTAATTAAAAAAATCCTGTCTCTCTGAAACAAATAAGTCAGATAAATCAACCAAATCAAACTTTAAATCAGTGCTATGATGTAAACCAATTACACTGCTAGTTCAAGGGGAAAAAGTATTTACTAGTGCGGTAGGTAACCTATTATGCACATTCTTAAACAATTTTATCTCTGCTGATCAGTGTGGATTTATAGCCAAAAGAAAATATAGCTCAATTAGGATAATATTAAATAAGCACACTACATTAACTGTACCGGAGTTCCGTTACCTCTATTATCTTGTCTTTAGATGTTTTCAAACATTTGATATTTAGAAAGTAAATCTCTTTCTTAAAAATTTTATTGGAAATAAAATTTTAATATACATAATTTCCATAATCAATCATATTGACTGCCATACAGTAATTAGCACTAGTGTATTAATTATCTATTTTTTCAAATAAATAGGAAGACCATGCAGGGTTGGCAATTTTTGTCTTATTTAGTTTTACAATAGAAGCATTACTATAAAATATTAAGGAAAAAATAACAATATTACAGGTTCTAATACAGAAAAGAATTAATTAAATTGTTGCTGACAATATTTTTATTTCTCTTAAAAATCCAGTTAGAGATATATCTCGGCTGCAGTTTGAATGAAATAAATTACATGGATTAACAGATTTAGAAGCTAATTTTGATAAATCATCTACTACACTAATTAATATTGATAAAGAGTTACAGAAACAATTTCAGTGAAACATTGGATTTCATACTGGTCCAGGTGAAGTCAGAAATTTAGGAAATAGTAATTCCTTTATTTATGCAAAAGACAGGTAACCTTGAATTTAAGGTCATTATCTCCCATCCAAAACTAGTGGGCAAGAGGGGGAAAAATCAGACAAAACCTCTTAGTAATAGGGATCTTCCAAATGTTCAAGATTTCTATCATTGTACCCTACAACAATAAAGTGACACTACAAGCATGCATTCCTCTCCCTCCTTCCAATAGAAACTGCATGTGCGTGCACGCACGCGCACGCGCACGCACACACACACAGTATTCTGTTTGTAGAGATTTCTTGTCTCTAGATGTCATTAGATGTCATTAGATTCCCACCATACTTTGAAAAATAATAAAAAATATATATAAAACCAAACGTTTTCTGAAGTTATCCTTCTTTTATGCCTCAGTCAGCTTTACAGTATTGTTATAAGTCAGTTTTAATTTCCACAAAGCTTAAACTGCCGCTTAAAGTTCAGGAAGGAGGGGTAAGGAAAAAATCCCCCCTCCCTGGAGCTAGGGGCTTTGCTGTTGAATGCTGTTCCCAGAACCGGTATTTCCACTTATAGAGAGATAAGAAAAGTAGTCTCACCCAAAACGTCTCTTTTGCGTTCTGTGTTGTCTCCAACAATCAGCTGCTTCTGGCAGACCGCATAGGTGTAGTCAGACCTTTCTTCCTGCCGGTCCCGAGGGCTCCCTTGGATCAAGCTGGCCCACAATCTGCAAAGTTTCACCCTTTGGCCAGTCACCTCTACAGGGTGACTTTCGGTCCTATTGAACTCCCCAGCTGGTAGAAATCGGGCTTGGGGAATGGAGATTCATTCCCCAGTGCCCATCTTGCAGCGATGTCACCGGAAACTCCCTGCTTTTCAATACTTAGAAACATTAAGATGTGTAGATTTCAATCCCCAGATTTCCCCAGAGTTGACACCCACACATCTAAAAATTGCAATGTTCAAAAAACACTGCTGTAGATCAAAGGAATGTAAATGATATGGGTAGACATTTTTGTACAAACAAGATGATTAAAATAAAATTAGAAAACTGAATTAAAAATTTGGTAATAGAGGAGTTAGGATTAGGGTGGAGGGGTAACCTGGGACATTTGTGGTGGCTAAGACTGGAGATGGGAGGGAAGGAAAGGGAAAAAGTCAGTGGAATGTGCCAGGCTAAAAACTCTGGAGTTGTGAGATGGTGATTCACTCAGTTTATCTCATCTGCATTTGTTTTCTCTGTTACTTGTAAAAATAAAAATATTCTGAGGTTTTGGTTCATAATAATAATAATAATAATAATAATAATAATAATAATAATAATAATAATAATAATAATAATAATAATAATAATAATAACAACAATAATAATAATAATTTGGAGGAACTGGGATACCACATCTCAAGCCAGCATGGCAAGATAAACCATCTACTATACATGGATGTCTTAAAACTGTATGCGAAAATCCACACTGAACTTGAATCAATAGTCAACACAGTTCAACTCTTTAGCAGTGACATCAGAATGGACTTTGGACTTGGAAAATGTGCTATATTATCCATGCAGTGAGGAAAAATGGGAAAAATAGAAGGAATAGAACTGGGAAATGGAAGTATTATGAAAGCACTAGCAAAGGATGATGGTTACAAATACCTAGGCATATGGGAAGCAGATAACATCTTGAATGGAAAAGTCAAAGAGTCAACACAAAAGGAATACATCAGGAGAGTCCACAAAATACTAAAATCAAAGCTGAATGCTGGAAATATAATTAAAGCCATTAATACATGGGCAGTACCAGTGATACACTACCCAGCTGGAATTATCAACTGGACTTTGGCTGAACTGGAAAACCTACATCGGAAGATGCATAAACTTTTGAATATGCACAACGCTCTACATCCATGAAGTGACATCAACAGGTTATACCTGCCAAGAAGAATAGGGGGCAGAGGGCTACTGCAAATCCACCAAACTGTAGAAGAAGAAAAACGAAGTTTGAATGACTATGTGAATCAAAGCACAGAAAAAATGCTGCAGGCTATGAAAACAGAGAGGATTGTAAAAATAACAGAAACAAAGGCAGAATATAAGGAGAAACGACTGGATGACAGATTAAATAGATGGAAAACCAAAGCTTTGAATGGACAGCACTTGAAAAACATTGAAGGAAAATGTGATAACAACTTGGCTTAAGATGGGAACCATCAAGAAAGAAACAGAAGGCTTAATACTGGCTGCTCAAGAACAAGCACTTCAAACTAATGCCATGAAAGTGTAGATACAAAAAACTACTGACAATCCAAATTGTTGACTTTGCAATGACAAAGTCGAAACTGTTTCACATTTAATATGTGAGTGCAGCAAAATCGCGCAAACTGATTACAAAGCTAGACATGACTGAGTTGCTAAACTAATCCACTGGGCATTGTGTAAAAAATATGACTTGCCTGTGTCCGAAAAGTCATGGGAACATAGGGTGGAAAAAGTTGTCAAGAATGAGAGGGTGAAGATCTTGTGGGACTTCCGAATACAGACAGATTGCCATTTGGAGCACAACACGCCAGATATCGCAGTCATAGAAAACCGAAGCATACAGTTGATTGATATCGCTGTACCAGGAGATGCCAGAGTTGAAGAAAAAGAACTGGGGAAAATTATGAAATGCCGCGACCTGGCCATCGAAACTGTGTGATTGTGAATGAAACATGTAACAGTGATACCCATTGTCATCGGGGCACTGGGAACTATGTCCAAAAACCTTGCAAAATGCATCAACAAATTGCAGCTTCCTGCAATAACTCCAGCAAAGCTACAAAAAACTGCGCTACTTGGAACATCTTACATTTTAAGGAGATCCCTGGTTGATACCTAGGATGCTGGCAGCAACCTCTGTCAACCATTAGTGCCAGTCAATTTGAGTGTTCAGTTGACTGAGTTTTATGTTTTATAAATAAAAGTTTTATAATAATAATTTGGAGGAACTTCAAGAAGAACATGGAAGATCTGGATTTTTCTGTTTCATGCACAACCCTAGTTAAAATGCTTTTTTACATATTTTACAATTTTTGGGAGTGGGGGAGGCAACTAGGACTAATCTCTTCAGCTTCCTTTGCAAAATGTTGGAAGTGGTTGGCTATTGGCTGTTTTCTAGGGCTGAAAGAGAATTACTGGCCTAAAGAAGCTTCGCAGCAAAGATGGGACCTGAATTGCCTTAACCAGTACATCAAAGTGGCTCTCTTTGTTTATTTCAATATTTCCAATTCATTTACAATATTTGTAGTCACTTAAGATTCTGGCAAAATAAAACAAGAAGTCAGTTGGGAATAATAAAGACTACAGTAACACATGCAATGGATACCCACTGTATATGTTGAAGAGAAACATTTACACATATTGGGGGAACTTGCCCAAAGAAGATAAGACTGTCCGATGGTTTTGAAGGAGATGCTTTGCAAAATGTGCTGAGTCACCTACAGAGCCATTTGGCTTTCCTGGAACAGGTAGTCCTCAGCTTATGACCACATTCAGTTCAACATTTCTGTTGCTAAATGAGACATTTGTGAAATGAGTTTTGCCCCCATTTTACAACCTTTCTTGCCACAGTTGTTAATGGAATCAATGCACTTGTTAAGTTAGTAACGTGTGTGTTAAGTAAATCGTACTTCTGCATTGACTTTGCTTGTCAAAAGTTTGCAAAAGGTGATTACATGATGCACACACAATGTAACCATCCTAAATATGAGTCTGTTGCCAAGCATCTGAATTTTGATCACATGATTTTAGGAATGTTGCACAATCATAAATGAGAAGAACAGTCATGAATCACTTTTTTTCAGTGCCATTGTAACTTCGAATGATAACTAAATAAACTGTTATAAGTTGAGGACTACCTGTGCTCCCAAGCAAAGCTTTGTTGTCTACAACAGTAAAATGGATAAAAATACTATATGGAAGTAACTTTGACATTTTTCTGTTCTGGGAGGCTTTTTATGTCTTTAGCTCTGCTGGCTCTGGAACTGTTAGCATTCCTTCCATCCAAGAACTTATGGGTGATACCACTTAGCTTTTTCAGAGCAACCAAGGTTCGCCAAGTGCCTTAGGTATAATGAACTTAATTCATGCTCATTGCAAGCCTTGCCAATGATGGCAAAGCTAAAATATTCTTAATAATAAATCTGTAACGTGCATTCCTGCACTCACTCTGATCCTGCCTGGCACCTGCTCCTTCTTCAGACATGCTGCTTGAATGTCTTCAGTTGCTGATTCTGAAGAAGTCCACACCTTTTAAGGGAATGAATACAGGAGGATATTTGAGCTGCCTGTATAGATAACAATTTCTATACCAAAATTGGTTTTTGATTAATGAAAAAGTATGCATGCCAAAGTTTCAGTGGCAGTCAGTGATTAAGTCAACAAAAGAAACAGGAAAAGATTTTGCATTTGAAAGATCCACTTTATGAGAGTGTAATTTCCTGTTTATCTTTTTTTCCAGGGAAAAAAAATAGTCATCTATTTGGCATGATTCCAAAGTAAGTCGTTAAATCATAATTACAGTAAATTTAATAGACAATGTTACTGCTGTTTTGTACAGCAAAGCTGTATATCACTAAGTAATTGGCAACAGATGTGCCACACAACTCCAATAAAAAATGACTAATTTTAAAAAGAAGTATTTCTGGAAGAAGCCTTCTTTAAGCTCATGCATTGAAGAGATCTATAGCTCCCTCCTTAAACATATCCATAATTGATATAGGGTTTCCCATTGTGGCATTCATTTTCTATCAGCATAAAGTACGGTAGGTCTGGCCTATCTTTCTAACATATAACTGTGCCTCCGAGAAAATGCAAGACAACTGTTATGATTGGAAAAAAGAGCCATGCATTTATTAAGTATAAAAAACTGCTGTTAACATAAAGCAATGGATGGGCACCCAATAAGTAACCCCTTTCTTGCCAACAGCTAAGCAAAAGCTACTTGCCCAGGGCTTTAAATTGAATTGTTCTTAAGCAACCCTCCCTGAAGGCCAGGTGGGGGTCCCAGTTTGCTCTACTCAGCCCCACAAATCAGGCTTGATGGGCTAAAAGCATCCTGGATGATGACAAGCGAAATGCCACTTGTCTCCTGAAGGCAGACAATAATCCACCTGTGTTCTTCTGCCACTAGACACTGGAGGGCTTGAGATTCTTGCCCAAACTGCAGAAAATAGTTCAGGGGAGACTGCTGCTGCTCCTGAAAAGAAATCTGAAGAGTTTGGAGGTACTTTCAAAGCTTCATATTCTCATACCTGCATTCAGGCAGAAACAGGAGTGAAATATATTTGTTTGGGCAGCCTTCTAAACAAAGTGAGCCTATTAAGCAACCAAGCACAGGGTTCAGTCCTCCATCTTTATCCATCCCAAGAGCAGCTAGCCTGGAAGTTTGAAAGTCAAGAAACTTCCTCACTTGCCTGATCTGGTACATTATTTCTTTTTTTTTTTTATTGAAAAGTTTTAAAATACAGTTTTCCTTTAAGAATCCCCCCTTCCCCCTCCCTCCTCCCCCCTCCCTACCTCCCCCCCTCCCCCCCTCCCCCCCCCCGACTTCCCAGAGCTAAATACAAGGTATATATATAAAAAGCAATCATAAATAATCATATACTAACAATTATAAACTCTAAAATCCATCACTCTCTAGCTTATATAAGATAAAACAAATAATAATAATATTGAATATATATATATAAAAAAAAAACTAAGATAATAAAGGGAAAAAAAAGAACGAAAGAAGACTTATTCAAATGCTACATAAAACTTCTTAACCCTATACTTGTTCTGGATAAAATCAATCCATTTTCTCCATTCCATAATATAGCGTTCTTGCGAATGATCTTTCAAATAGGCCGAAATCTTCGCCATCTCTGCCAGGTCGGAAACCTTTAAAGTCCACTCCTCTATGGTCGGCAGTTCCTCTTTCTTCCAGTATTGGCCTATCAAAAGTCTTGCCGCCGTAATTAAATTCAACATCAACTTGGTGTCCACAACTGTGGCATCTGTAATTATTCCCAACAAAAAAAATGTGCAGTTTTGTTAATATTTGCACATCCAAAAATGTGTCATCACATGCTCTACAGATCTGGTACATTATTTCTGTAGAGCATGTGATGACACATTTTTGGATGTGCAAATATTAACAAAACTGCACATTTTTAGACTAAACTCAAAAATGAAATACTAATAGCAATAAAAATATAGCAGCCTAACTGAGCATGTGTAATCACCTTCCTCCAAGTAGAAGTAGCTTTTACCGCTGGGAAATTAGTTCTGACTATCAAGAACTGGGGAGGAGCAAAGGTATCTATTCAAGCAAAAGGTAATCAAGTCAGTCTAAAGAGGGTGCCCTTTATGTAGATCCTGAGCCTAAAATAAGCCCTGTTCTTATTGAAAAAGTCCCTTCTCTGACTGTGTAGTTAGTGCAAATTGTTGGATGCTGCAGCCAGTAGTTACCTCCTTCGCTTGCTGTGTGTCTTTCTGCTGCTCTGTTAAGAAGTTACAGTCCACAAGGCAGAGCAACCAAGACCCACAAAGCAATGCAGTATCCCCCAAAAGGTCAACAGTTGTTATGTTATACATTATTTCATTTTCAAAACTGAAGTGGCTGAAGGACCACTCAGGACGACAGGTTAATCAACTAGCATTTTATTAAGAGCAAGGCAGAGAACAGTATAACTTGTCCGGCTTTTTATAGCCGGCAGCTGTCAGTGTAGTCCAATCAGGTTCGTTTCTTTTGGCGCCGCGTCTTGCTGAACCAATCACCGCCGTCGCGTCTTGACAGCTCTTCTTTCCGCGTGGTGAGTCGGCTTCTGTGTTTTGACAGCCGCGAGCTGTCAAATGGCTGCGCCTGCGCTCTGGCGGGGAACTTTGACAGCTGTCAAAGTTCCCGCGTGTTTCCCTGTCAGTGGTGTTTACCTCATAGAACAAAATGGTTATAACTTGTTAATAATGTTTATACTTGTGTGTTCTATATACATTACAAAAACATTCAGAAGAAGAATAATCAGAAGCTTACTCTCAAAGAACATTAAAAACATTGAATGCTCACTTAAATCAGAATATTATTTCTTGTAGTGCTTCACTGATTATGCTTACTTTACTTCCAAGACCTGCAAAACAATCTCTTGTGCTTGTTCAATAATCAAATTTTATTGAACAAATACAATTTATCTATTTTTATTGCTCTACTGGGTGAGTCAGGTAAGGCATGGGGATATTTGGTTTTTGCAGCATTTACCTGGAGGGTGATTTTGCCAACTTCATTTGTTATACAACTAATGATTTCTTGTAGGTCTTACTAAGTATGGCCATATCAGCAGCAAAGGTTACATCTATCATTATTGAAACATAGTTCTTTCCATCTTATGTTTGTTTTTTTGAAATATGATCCATGGGTATAGCGTATCGCAGCAAGCGGATATCACCTTAATGAACTATAGTTGAAATGAAGGAGAATTGACTGTTTGTACTCCCATAAAGGGTTTGGATGATTCAGCATATTTTGGGTTATATTACATCTAGAGCCAGTTTGATGTAGTTAAAATACCAAATTGGAACAGAGAGATAGTGAATTGCAGTCCTCTGAGGCATAAAGCCAGCTGGATAAGTTTGGAGCAGTCACTCTCTTTCAGTCTTAGGAATGGGGCAAGGACAAGCCACTTATGAAAAACCTTGTTAAGAAAACTCCAGGCATTTGCCGGGAGTCAGAAACTGACTTGAAGGCAAGAGGAGGAGGAGGAGGAGGAGGAGGAGGAGGAGGAGGAGGAGGAGGAGGAGGAGGAGGAGGAGGAGGAGGAGGAGGAGGAGAAGAAGAAGAAGAAGAAGAAGAAGAAGAAGAAGAAGAAGAAGAAGAAGAAGAAGAAGAAGAAGAAGAAGAAGAAGAAGAAGAAGAAGAAGAAGAAGAAGAAGAAGAAGAAAGCCTTGCCCAATGCTTTAATGGTACATTATCAAAAGCTGTTTAAAATTTTAATTAAACTATTAAACTATTAATCAATTAATAAATCTATGCGTATTTCTTGACAAAATACAAAATGTAGTTCCAGTAGTTGCCAAGTTGTGAATATTTGATCAATGCAGCTAGACCCAGGTTTAAATTCAGCTTGATTTTCTGTAGTTCTTTTATCTATTTCAGATAAGAGGCAACTGAGAAATATTCTCTCCATAATTTTGTATTCAATGTTCAGTAGAGAAATATCTCTGAATTTGCTACACAAGGTTTATTTTCTCTCTTGTGTAATAGAATGATAACTAACTCTTATTTCAGTTTCCCATATTTTCCTAATAAAACTTCAAGTTTAAGAACCAAGGGAATCCTGGAAATCTTATATATTTCTGGCTCCAGCTAATTTCATCCTGGAAACTTCATGTTCTTCAAGGACTTTTGTATTTCATCTCGTCTTGAAAGGACTTTGTCTATGGAGTATATTGATTTTTTAAAAATCTCTGAACTATATTTAATAATACTAGCATACAGAGTTACTAGAGTTGGGTGGTTTACAAGTTCCATGAAATATTTCTTCCACTGTTCTACCTCCCTACCTTCCTTTTTTTCTTGTTACACAAAATCCCATCATTTTCATCTGTGATAATATCACTAATAGGTGCTTTATATTTTCCTGCTAATTCTTTCATAAGATGAAATAGTTTTTCAAGCTATCTATTTCTCTTGTTTTCCTGTGATTTGATAATTGTTTAACCACATCAAGTCTTTGGTTATTTTCTTGGTGTACATTCTTACCTTGATGGTTGTAATATGAATAACAATTCTCACTTTAGATGAATACTGTAAGTCTAAAGTTATAGAGTGTGCAGTTATGTGCTTCAGGTTGTTTTTATATTTCCTTTGAGTATGTGATGGATATTATTTTTATTCCATCCATTAAAGGGCTTTAAGTTTGTTTATTATTAGTTATAATTAGTTGTTTAATTTGATGTGATTAGGTGTGCCCAATATTCAGTATTTAATTGAATCTATTTTTATTCTAGCATATTTTTTAAAAGCCAGTTTGATCTAGTGGTTAGGGCAGCTGGCTAGAAACCTAGACCATGGTGAGTTCTAGTCCTGCCTTAGGCATGAAAGCCAGCTGGATGACTCTGGGCCAGTCACTCTCTCTCAGGCCAATCCACCCCATGGGATTGTTGTTGTGGGGAAAATAGGAAGAGGAAGGAGTAGTACACATGTCCAGTGCCTTTATAAAAATATTAAAGGTGAGATAAAAATAAAGTGATAACATTAACATTTACTCTGACCATCAGAAATTTCTGTGTAAACAGAAATAATATTTTTTTAAAAAATTACCTGGACTGACCCATGTTTGTAAATGCTGAGTTTGGGGGCTAAAAAGGCATTTGTTAATATTAAACTATGAAGAACAGTTGCTACATCATATAGAAGTCATCCAATCCTATACATTTGGTTTAGGATGTATTTTGTTCTTTTTTTATTGAAAAGTTTTACAAAGTTTTAATGGAAAAAAAAACCTCCCCACCAACCCTCCCCCCTTCCCTCCCCCCCCCCCCGGACTTCCCAAAGCAGAATACAGGGTATTACATATAGCAATCTTAAGCAAACATATGCTAAATATCTAATACAACATTAACAAACCTTCCACCCTTTAACTCCCTTATAACAAAACTAAAATAATTATAATAACACTTCTATAATTATTAAAAATTATTCATATGCGATTTGAAACTTTCTAGTCCCATATTTCTTTTGAATATAATCAATCCATCTTTTCCATTCCAAAATATATTTTCCTTGTGACTGGTCTTTCAAATATGCTGAAACTTTTGCCATTTCAGCTACTCCCATTACTTTAAGTATCCATTGTTCTACTGTAGGTAAATCTTCTTTCTTCCAATATTGCGCCACCAACAATCTGGAGGATGTATTTTGTTCATTGTACAGTACCTTTACTCTCATGATGGTAAATTTGGGTGCTGAATCACTGGCAACTATGAGATAGTCAACTTTTTGGAAATGCTGTGATTTCTCATGCAGAGTGCTCTGCACTATTACTTGGTATAGAGACAGAGATAGTTTGCAGCTGCAGATGAAGCACAGCTAGGTGTTCATTTACTCATTTATCAATTTATGATAGCATTTGAAAACTGAGCTGATACTACATCCACTCCGTGGTACCATGTCGATTTGTGGATCTTCTATGATGCAATGTAAAGCTTGAATGTAAAGCTGGTATTTACATTAGGACTGACTCAAATATTGCAATATTTTTGTATACATTATTTTGTGGAGAAAATGTTAAGAAATGTAGAAGAAGCTCAGTAGTCATTTGAATAAAGAAATAGAGGAATAGCTAGCATTTGCGGAATCAAAAACAAAATTAATGATTAATGTTAGAGAAGTAGATTGTAAGACCCATGCTTTTAAAAGCTGTCTTCTTAAAGATCTCAATACATTATTTGCTTATTTACTTCTCAGTAGAACAGACTATAATTATATGAATTAGAATTTATATGAATATGTCATTATTATTTCATGTATTATTTAAAGATGTGTGTATCTTATGCACCATAACCTTAGGCAACTCACAAACAATTATAAACACGCCAAATTTAATATAAATTAATCCAATGATTTTCAAATTATACTTCATTAACAACTCTTTAAAAAGAAAGAAAGAAAGAAACAGTACCCTTAAATTTACTGTTAAAATTTGCAAAGAAAGTTGCAGTGGTATGTTTCAGACCTATAGATAGAAATGTTTTAGTACAAAGGAAATATGTTTATAAAAACAATAAGGCTATATAAACTTTCAAAGGGATGATTCATTCATTCATTTTGAAGGAGTTTTGATCAAATCACCCCTCTGAATCATCAGATCTTATTTCCCAGGTGATCTGCAACATCAAATCAAATTAGACATTTTCAAATTGCTTTGAAAAGATTCAAAGGTAATTTGAAGATTAGATGGGGCTTTACAATGTTTTCTGGTTTTGCAGAATTTGAACAGCACTTGGATAAAGCTGGAAGAGGCAAGTTGAATACTGCCACATGGCCCTTCAATAGCCAAGGAGCCTTATTACCTTCTCTACCTCATCTCCCACCTCCCCTTAGAATTTTTCAGAGCTTATAACTCGGCCCAGTTAAGGAGTTGGCTAATTCTGAGATCTAGCTCAACTTCTTAATAAATGATTTTGATGAAGGAATAGAAAGGGAACTTATCAAATTTACAGATGACACTAAACTGGTAGGAATAGCCAACTGTCTGGACCTACTTCAAGCCCACATCTTAGAAAAGCAGAACTCTTGGAAACAATTTCTTCCAAGCAGAAACTCTAATTAAGAATAGGAGATAGCAGGCATAATAGACAGGATCTGAGATTTCCCGCACAACACATTAGGTTATAGTGTCCCTAAGCAGGACCCCACCCCATAGATCGACACCCCCCATAGGATAGCCAATCCCCAAGTATTAAGTCCATTGTAGGAACTGAGGAGATAATATTGGCCCATCTCCAGCTCATGTGAGAGTTGACAGCTTGTTCACACCTTTCTCTGGGAGTGTAGACAAAATCCAGGCACTGAGGTTAGATCCCTATCTCTTCCTTTGTTCTCAATTGACAGTTTAAAAGATAGAGTTCAGAGAGAGAGATAACACAGGAAACAGGATACAGCCTCAATAAACAAAATAAGGGACTACATTGTAGTGAAGGGAGGAAGTGAAAGCAATAGCAATAGCCCTGCAGGTACATCCCCCTCTCCCCCTTGGAAGCATGGCAAAAACCCCAGGAGAGGTGGAATGAAATAGAAATGAAATAAAATAAAATAGGAATGGGTTTTGACACCAACACTCCAGAAAATTGGCTCAAGATCCAGATGGATCTCAACATATTTGAATTCTGGCCCCTATCTAATAAGATGAAATTCAGTGTAGAGAAAAGTAAGCTTTTACAGTTAGGCAAGAAAAATAAAATGTACAGGTACAGATTAGGTGAAATCTGGTTCAGTAGCAGTAACTGTGCGAGGGATCTTGGAGACCTAGTGGACAATCAACCAATCAGTCAGAATAGAGCTGGAAGGGACCTTGGAGGTCTTCTAGCCTAATTCCCTGTTCAAGCAGGAGCCCCATATACCATTTCAGATTGGTCTCTCTCCAGTCTTTTCTTAAAAACCTCCAGTGATGAAGCACCTACAACTTCTGAAGCAAGCTGTTCCACTGGTTAATTGTCCTCACTGTTAGGAAGTTTCTTCTTAATTCCAGGTTGCCTCTCTCCTTGATTAGTTTTCATCCATGTTTCTTGTCCTGCCCTCTGGTGCTTTGGAAGATAAACTGACCCCCTCTTCTTTGTGGCAGCCTCTCAAATACTGGAATACTGCTATCATGTCCCCTGTAGTTCTTCTTTTCTCTAGACTAGCCATACAAAATTCCTGCAACCTTTCTTCATATGTTTTTGTCTCCATGCCTTTAATCATCTTAGTTGCTTTTCTTTGCACTTTTTCCAAACTCTCATCATCTTTTTTGTAATGTGATGACCAAAACTGGATGGAATATTCTAGGTGTGGTCTTACTAAGGATTTATAAAGTGGTACTAATACTTCATGTGATTTTGATTCTATGTGTAAGAACCCATTCCATTTCATTTCTATCTATCCCCTCTGACCCAAAATCAAATCTCACCTTTCCCTGGGTTCTGCCATACTCACAAGGGGAAGGGGGGATATGCCTGCGGGTTTATTGCCTCTGCTTCCTCTTTCTGCTACCATGTAACCTTTTGCTTCGTTTATTGCCTCTGTGTCCTCTATCCACTACAATGTAACATTTTGCTTTCCTGTGTTATATCTCTCTCTAAACTTTCTGTCCCTAAATTGTCAGCTGGAACAAGGGAGGGAATAAGGAATGTAACCTCTTGTGCCTGGCTTATTTCTATGCTCTCAGAGGAAGGTGTGAAGAGCTGGCCAACCATTGCTGTGTGAACTGGAGACAGGCCAATGTTATCTCCCCTTTTCCCATGATAGACCTAACACCTGCGGATTGGCTGTCCCACACTGGCTGGACGAACTACGAGGTGGAGTCTTGCTTGGTGATACCTTAACCTATCGCTTTCTGTGGGAAATCTCAGATCCTGTCTATTATTCCTGCTATCAACTACTCTTAATAAAAGTTCCTGTTGGAAGAAATTGTTTCCAAGTGTTCTGCTTTCTTCAAATGTGGGATTGAAGTGGGTCCTGATGCTATGCATCTGTTTATACAACCAAGGATTGTATTAGCCTTTTTGCTTTTCTCCATAGTAAATTACATGTTGTTGGATAAGGCCCGCTGTCCAAGTCTATCAAGATTTTTTTTGGATTCTAACCTTGTCTTCTGGGGTGTTGGCTATTCTTGCCATCTTAGTGTCATTTGCAAATTTGTTAAATTCCCTTTCTATTCCCTCATCTAAGTCATTTATGAAGATATTGAAGAGTAGTGGGCCTAAGATAAAGCATTGTGGTACCCCATTGCTTACTTCCCTCCATGTGGTACCATTGAGGACTACTCAATAGGTATGTTTTGTCAGCCAGTTACAAATCCATCTGGTGGTGATGCTGTCTATCCCACATTTTTCTAGTTTACCAAGAAGTAGTTTGTGGTCTACTTTGTTGAATGCCTTGCTGAATTAAACTATGTCTACAGCATTTGATGGTCTACTACTTTAGTCACTTCGTCAAAAAATGTAATAAGATTGGTTTGGCATGATCTGTTTTTAACACACCCATGCTGGCTACTTGTTATAATTTTATTTGTTTCTAGATGTTCACAGACCTGTTTTTTATTATCACTACAGATAAAGAATAGATTTCTGGAATACATTTGTTAGGAATTCTTTCCACCTGTTTTGGAAGTGCAATCAACATGGTGAAATTAAAACACGGATGGCAAAACTCATTATTTCTAAAACTTTATCTTTCATTTAAAAAAAAACCAAGATTTTTTAAATATCTCTTTGTATGTCATTTTGGCTGCAAAAAGTAGTTTTATTTGATGGAGTTAGCAGAGTTGGCTAAATTGACTGTTTTCATAAAAGAAAAGAATATAAGTACTTTTGTTTCTACATGGAAACCGCTCAAGACTTTGTGCTTGAGGTAGAAAAAAATGAAACATTGATTTGGGGTTTTACTGACTAGATTGATTTGTTGATGTAGAAATGGCTAATTCATACTTCTGTAGAAATGTAAAAAGTTGAGGTTTAATGTTATTGCCTTATTTTACTGCAACAGAGGGAGTCAGAAAAGTCAACACTTTTTTTCTTTTCCCCCTCTTCTCCACACTTCTCTTTTTTCCTCCCCCTTACCTTTGTTCCCTACTATTTGCTTTTGTATTTTTATATTTTACATTATAAGTTAATAAAAAAACATTTAAAAGGAGAAAAAATAGTTTTATGAAAATCTCAGATGAAGTTACAGTTTACCAATTAAATATCATATGAAAGTGACCCTTAACCATTTATGGAGGCAAACAGATCATCATTTTCTTTCCAGGCATTGATCCAACTTCCTAGATGATCAAATTGGCATTTTGCATTAACTCCTCAGTCAGCAGCATCATTACTAAAACTAATGCAGTGAAAATATTAAAACTGCTGCCTTGCTTATTTTAACATTGTTACTAACCCTAGTTTTTGTTCCATATAAGAATTTACTGCATGCCAAAATATGATTTGAAGTATGTAGTTTCTCTTTTTTGGTAAGTAAATCATGTTCCACAAACTACCAAAAACCAAAGATTGTGACTTGGGCCACAGCCTAGCATTATAAACCCAAAGATTGAGTATTAGTGCCTAGAATAAAAGAAATAAAATAAAATAAAATAAACCTGAATCATGTAAGATTACTAGTTATAAGATACCAACTCAGTAGAAGTCACCAGCTTTAAATTCCCTTCAGTATCCAAAATGTCCTTATATGTCTAGATTTTTTCAAATTTCAATAGCTTAGGGTGAACCAAGGTTTCCATCATTGAGAGCCATCTTGGGATTTTCTGGTATATTTTTGGCTTTTATCTTTTCCCAGACAAGAAGCAGTGAGTTTCTAGCATAGTGATTTTGAAAGTATCTATGAACTTTATTCTTCTCCTACCATAAGAATGCATACCATCCAAGTTGCAAATCATGTCCTTCTAAGTATAACAGTCTGTTATTTCTAAGGTTTATCCATTCTTTTAGTCATGTTAAGACACATGCTTGATAATATAAAACCCAGTCTGGTGCCCGTTGTCACCCTTATTATTTGTTTTAACATTGGAGATATTACTGATTAAAATACGGGGTTCAGACAAAATTAAGGGAATTCAAATTAGAGACCAGGATTATAGATTGAGGGCATTTGCAGACGATCTGGTTGTTACAGTGACTCAGCCTGACTATTCGGTTGTAGAATTGATGGAGATAATAATGCAATATGGGAAAGTTTCTGGATTTAAGGTTAATATACAAAAAACTAAAATGTTGTCTAAGAATATGACAGTATCAGAAAAGGCTGTCTTAGAAGAGCTAACGGGATTTGAAATAGTTAAAAGAGTTAAATATTTGGGGATATATTTGCCACCCTCAAATGTAAAGTTATATAAAAATAATTATGAAAAGTTATGGGGAAAAGTTCAAAAATAATTAGATAGTTGGAAAAAATTACAATTATCTTTATTGGGAAGAATTGCAGCTGTGAAAATGAATGTTTTGCCAAAATTTTTATTATTATTTTTATTATTTCAAATGATACCTATACTTAAAAAGGATTCAAACTTGGAGGAATGGCAAAAAGGTATTAATAAATTTGTTTGGGCAGGGAAAAGGCCACGAGTTAAATTTAAGATTATGCAGGATACGCGTGAGAGAGGTGGTCTTAAAATGCCTAATTTTAAATTATATTATGAAGCTGCTGCTTTGTCAGCGATAAGTGATTGGTTTAATTTAACACAAGCGAGATTACTAAATCTTGAAGGCCATGATTTGTTATTTGGATGGCATGCATACTTATTGTATGATAAGAAGGTGGATAATGTGTTCAAGGTACATATTTTAAGGTATGCTCTGTTGCGAGTTTGGAAAAAGTATAGACACAAGTTAAATTATAAGATACCTATTTGAGCAATACCTAAACATGCAATAGAAAATATAAATGTTGGGTTTAAACATGATGTGACTACATATAAGGAAATTTTAAGTTTGGAAAGGAATGTATGGCAATTAAAGCCATATAATATTTTAAGAGAAGAAAAGATTGTACAAACTTGGTTTCAGTATGGGCAATTACAGGCCAGGTGGAAGGAAGACCAGAAAATTGGTTTTTCAATGATTGATGAAAATTTGGTAAAGCAAATTAGAGATCAAGGTCAAGCACATATTAAAAGGATATATCTTGCATTGATAGAAATTGATTCAGAGACAGAACTTGTTAAAGACTGTATGATAAAGTGGGCTCAGAATTTTCAAGATGTCATTACAATGGATACTTGGGAAAAGATTTGGGTGAGAAATGTAAAATTTACGCAGGCTCAAAACTTAAGAGAGAACTTTTATAAAATGTTTTATAGCTGGCACTTAGATCCTAAAAAATTAGCAAGTATGTATCCGAACTGCCAGCCCAAATGTTGGAGGTGTGGCGGTGAAGACGCAACGTATTTTCATATATGGTGGACCTGTAAAAAGGTTAAAGCCTTTTGGATTAAAATTTGGTGGAACATGCAAAAGATATTCAAGAAAAGGATAAAGTTTTGTCCGCAACTGTTTTTACTGGGCATTATTACTGATATTACTGTTGTGGACACTAAGCTGATGTTGAACTTAATTACGGCAGCGAGACTTTTAGTAGCGCAATATTGGAAGAAGGAAGAACTGCCGACTATAGAAGAATGGACTTTAAAAGTCTCCAATCTGGCGGAAATGGCAAAGATCTCAGCGTACTTGAAAGATCAGTCACAACAGAGATATATTGTGGAGTGGAGAAGATGGATTGATTATATCCAGAATAAATATGGGACTAAAAAGTTTCATCTAGCATTTGAATAAGTATTGATGTGATATTTAAATTGCTTGTAGTTATTTTATAAGAGTTAAAGTGTGATAGATTTAATATTTTAGTGTTGTTTGCATAAGGTAGACTATGATTGTTTGTATTTTTATACCCTGTATTGAGCTCTGGGAAGTCGGGGAGGGGGGAGGGGAGGGGAGGGAGGTGTTGGGGAGGGTTGGGGGAGGGGAGGGGGTTAGGAGGGGTTTTGTCTTTTTAAAAAATGTATTGTAAAACTTTTCAGTAATAAAAAAAAACAGTCTGGTAATCCAAATCCTCCATTTTCTTTAGATTCTTGTAACATTTTCAGTTTAATTCTAGCTTTTTTCCCTTGCGAAATCAATTTTAAGATCAGTGTATTCAAAACATTAAAAAATATCTATTTTTATAGGTACTGTTTGGAACAAGAAAAGCAGTTTTCGTAAGACATTCATTTTCACTGTAGCTATTCTTCCTAACACTAATAATTGTAATTTTTTCCATATTTAATATTAAATATCTAATCTTCTTAATGACAATATTAAGCTTTATTTGTTGCCAGTGCTGTTTTTCTTCTTCAACTATTTTCATTTTATTCTTATTAATCCAGCATCCTGACAAGAAACCATACTGCTATATAGATTCCATTATCAATTCTAAAGAATCCTTTGGCTGACTAACTATAAGCGCAACATCATCAGCATTATGACTTCAGTCCATGATGACAGCAAAGCTTTCATATCCCTGTTCCACTTGCATACACAGTTGCATTTAGACAGCACTTGCTTAAATGACAAAGGCTATAACATCTAATGCTAAATAACTGCACTTTTATTTGTCTAGATTTCATTTCTTTAGAAGACCAATCCTGTGGTTTGGAGGTGGCAAAAGAGCTTTCACTAGTATAATTTCAAAATCTAGAACATGCTTCTTTTCAAATTCCAGCTGGATTTCATTCTCTCCCTTCCACATCTTTTCATAATCAAGAAAATTGCTTTTTCATAACTGCTTTTGAGACATATTGTTATTTGATTAAAGTATATTAGTAAAAGTAATATGAACTATTTTAAATACATAGAGTCTTCATTTGATTTAACAGCACAGTGGTTGAGAAGATTACAATAGTAGGATCCAAGCTTGCTGTACATCTTTGAAATCCCAATTTCTACTACATTATCATAAGGTGTTAACTTTGCCCCCATTAGATTGGAGTTAGAATACCAGTACCTTCTTTCCTTCCCTTTTCAAAGTGGATTGGAAATAGATCTTCTCAAGATTAACACATGGAAGGTAAGAGCCAGAATCATTAAGATGTATGTGAGAATTTATCCAGATAATTTAAGAATGGGGAGGGAAAAGGGTCCCCTGTCTTTTGGAAATTCAAGAGTGTAATTGGGAAAATGCAGAAATATTCCCTTAATCAGTTCTAACTGAAAGGAGTTTGTGGTCAGTGGCTATATGATTTCTAAATTAATGATAAATCTTCCGAATAAAGAAAAACAAATCTTACAAATCTTCCCAAATGAAGAAATGTAGGAACAGTAGCAGAACAGAAAGTAAACATTAGAGTTTAAGGAAATTGGAAAGCAAGTTTTGCAAATCTGATTTCTCATCTTGATGATGGCACTTTTTGGTGATTTTTTGGAGGCATTCAGAAAGATAAAAAATATTCATGGGGAATTACTATATACCTATAAGTACATTAAAGCAAAACCTTGGCAGTATACAAAAAGCTATGAAACATATTTAGAAGCCAGTCTTCTGTGTTCAGTGAAGCTTATTTCCATGCCCAACATACATAGCAATAGAGCCAATTACTATTGTAACATGCTTTGGGAAAGTGTTTAAGAAATTTGTAATTATTGGTGAGACCACTAATGATGTTTTCAATCATATAAAAGAGTTTGTGTGTGTGTGTGTGTAAAAGAAATGATACAATTTAGGATCCGTTTAATTGATAAATTATTGAAGGTATTCAATCTATATCAGGAATTATTTCTTATGCCACAGGCGCAACCATTCTTAGCCAGTGGTATTTTCCTAAAAGAAAAAAGACTTTTGTGTTAGTTATATATACATATTTTTAAAAGCAATAAAGTGGGCTCCATTTGGATTCATTTGTCATGGTGGCATGTTGCCACAGGAGTTGCATTTATTCTTGTGTCAGGCAGCTTGTGCAGCAGGCCTAAGGAATTTATTGGTTAGTCAGGAAATAGAGTGGCATCTAATGACTTCAAAATTATTATAGTAGCAGATTTTATTTTTAAGAGCCACATTTTTTTTTAAAAAACCCACCTAATTAAAACATCCTCCCCCAATCTTTTGAAAGCATTCTAAGCTATTTTCCTGTTTAAAACGTTTTCAAAAATACTAAGGGCCTCCAGAGGAAAAATGCAAGTTACATTCTTTTGAAGCAAGGCTCTTTTAAGCTTCCATTACCCACTGTGATATTTCATAAAGCTCAGGCTGCCGTCCAAGGTTGTTGGGAGGTTTTGCTTAAGGGAGAAAATGATCAAGACAAAGGAATTACTTGCTTCATTTCTACCAGCCTAGTGAAGTATTCAGGAGTCTTACCTGAATCCTAGCCAGATGGAGAATCTATCATATTTCATACAAAATGTAATAGTGGATGCTCATGCAAGTTTTTCTCTTAACTATCAGAAAAAATATCGACCGTTTTCAGCTAAAAAAAAAGAGCAAAAGAGGAAGAAACACAAAAAGTTCCTTAGGCAAAACTTCATGGCCTTGGTGCTAAATATCTACTGAGCCATCCAAATCCAAATCATTTTAAAAGCACTAAGATCATTCCAGTGACTAAAAACATTAAGTTTATATGCTTAGAATTACCAACTGGTTTATTAACTTGCCCCTTCCTCTCAATATGTTTTACAGCAGATAATATTCATTTTCAGGCCAAGAAAATGTGATATTCTGGATTTCAGAAAATCAACATGTTGTTAAAAGCATGAGTGCAGCTTGCCAATCAGCTAATCTTTGATGGGCCCAAATGTCCCAATTGTTGACAAAATAGGCCCCTCAATAAATTTCCAAAGGGCAGCAGTTCATTTACATCTTGTACTCTGCAAGTTTAAAGAAAGAGTTGTGTTGACCAAAAGTAATAAAAGAGAGCCTTCTAGTAGCAGTTTGAATCCTTTCCTCATTATTTGTAGCTGATTTATCTTACCATTTTCTTCACATATTCACACAGCCTAGAAGAAGGGCTTTTAAATATGTTTTTAACTCCTTTATGATATTTTGCTCTAATGGCGAGGATGATGTGGATTTCTGCTAAATGGTTTCTGGCAAATTCAATGGAATGATCTCTGTGCCCTGCAGTATATTTACAAGTATGCCATCTCAGTATAGCAAAAAATAGTTATTCATTTATTCTCTTTGCTGACTTTTGTGTATGTATGCACTAATTATCCTTCACTAGGTTTCTTCTCTGAAAAGACAGGGCAGGTTTCATAAAACACTTTTCTCACATTCCAGTTTTCTGGCGTTAATGTCAGTATTTTTTTTTTAGATATTCATCCCATCTTTTTTTCTTTTTTTTCATTTACAACTCAAGGTAGCATACACACCAATACTCTTTCCTCCTATTTTCTCCATAACAGCTCTGTGAGGTGAGTTGGAGGACAAGATTTGCACTTAGGGAATTTCCCCCCACCACCACCACCACAATTTCTGTGTCATTCTACAGTTGTTGTTAGCTGCGAAGTCGTGTCTGACCCATCGCAACCCTATGGACAACATTCCTCCAGGCCTTCCTGTCCTCTACCATCTTCTGGAGTCCATTTAAGCACACGCCTACTGCTTCAGTGACTCCATCCAGCCACTTCATTCTCTGTCTTCCCCTTCTTCTATTGCCCTCAATCTTTCCCAGCATTAGGCTCTTCTCCAGTGAGTCCTTCCTACTCATTAGGTGGCCAAAGTATTTGAGTTTTAGCTTCAGGATCTGGCCTTCTAAAGAGCAGTCAGGGTTGATCTCCTCTAGGACTGAACGGTTTGATCACTTTGCAGTCCAAGGGACTCGCAGGAGTCTTCTCCAGCACCATAGTTCAAAGGCCTCAATTCTTTGGCACTCAGCCTTTTTATGGTCCAGCTTTCACTGCAATACATTGCAACTGGGAAGACCATAGCCTTGACTATACGCACTTTTGTTGACAGGGTGATGTCTCTGCTTTTTAGTGTGCTGTCTAGATTTGCCATGGCTTTCCTCCTGAGGAGCAAGCATCTTGTAATTTTTTGGCTACAGTCCCCATCTGCAGTGATCTTGGAGCCCAGGAAAATAAAATCAGTCACTACCTCCATTTCTTCCCCATCTATTTGCCAGGAATTGAGAGGGCCGGATGCCATGATCTTGGTTTTCTTAATGTTTAGTTTCAACCCAACTTTTGCACTCTCCTTCTTCACCCGCAACAAGAGGCTCTTTAGTTCTTCTTCACTTTCTGCCATTAGAGTGGTATCATCTGCATATCTTAGGTTGTTGATATTTCTTCCGGCAACCTTAATTTCAACTTTTGATTCATCTAACCCTGCCTTTCTCATGATGTGCTCTGCATATAAGTTAAATAGGCAGGGTGACAGTACACAGCCTTGCCAGACTCCTTTCCCAATTTTGAACCAATCAGTGGTTCCATGTCCAGTTCTCACTGTTGCTTCTTGGCCCACATATAGGTTTCTCAAGAGACAAATAAGATGGTCTGGTACTCCCATCTCTTTAAGAACTTGCCACAGTTTGTTATGATCCACACAATCAAAGGTTTTAGCATAGTCAATGAAGCAGAAGTAGATGTTTTTCTGGAACTCTCTAGCTTTCTCCATGATCCAGCATATGTTGGCAATTTGATCTCTAGTTCCTCTCCCTTTTCGAAATCCTGCCTATACTTCTAGTAGTTCTCGATCCACATACTGCTGTAGTCTAGCTTGTAGGATTTTAAGCATAACTTTTCTAGCATGAGAAATGAGTGCAATGGTGCGATAGTTTGAACATTCTTTGGCACTGCCTTTCTTTGGAATTGGAATGTAAACTGATCTTTTCCAATCCTGTGGCCACTGCTGAGTTTTCCAAATTTGCTGGCAAATTGAGTATAGCACTTTTACTGCATCATCTTTTAAGATTTTGAATAGCTCAGCTGGAATACTGTCACCTCCACTAGCTTTGTTGTTGCTCAGCTTTTCTAAGGCCCACTTCACTTCACATTCTAGGATGTCTGGCTCGAGGTCAGTGACCACCTCATTGTGATAATCAGGGACATTAACCTCATTCTTGTATAGTTCTTCTGTGTAATTTTGCCACCTTTTCTTAATCTCTTCTGCCTCTGTTAGGTCTCTGCCATTTTGGTCCTTTATCATGTCCATTTTTGCATTAAACGTTCCCTTCATCTCTCCAATTTTTTTGAAAAGAACTCTGGTCCTCCCTATTCTATTGTTTTCTTCTATTTCTTTGCACTGTTCATTTAAGAAGGCATTTTTATCTCTTCTAGCTATTCTCTGGAATTCTGCATTCAATTGAGCGTATCTTACTTTTTCTCCCTTGCCTTTCGCTTCCCTCCTTTCCTCAGCTATTTGCAAAGCTTCCTCAGACAGCCATTTTGCTTTCTTGCATTTCTTTTTCTTTGGGATGGTTTTGGTTGCTACCTCTTGTACAATGTTGCGAACCTCTGTCCATAGTTCTTCAGGCACCCTGTCTATCAGATCTAATTCCTTAAATCTATTTGTCACCTCTACTGTATATTCAACAGGGATATGATTTAATTCATACCTGAGTGGCCTAGTGCTTTTCCCTACTTTCTTCAGTTTAAGCCTAAACTTTGCAATGAGAAGCTCATGGTCTGAGCCACAGTCAGCTCCTGGCCTTGTTTTTACTGACTGTATAGAGCTTCTCCATCTTTGGCTGCAGAGCACATAGTCAATCTGATTTCTGTGTTGACCGTCTGGTGATGTCCATGTGTAGAGCCGTCTCTTGGGTTGTTGGAAAAGAGTGTTTGCTATGACCATCGTATTCTCTTGACAAAATTCTATCAGCCTGTGCCCTGCTTCATTTTGCACTCCAAGGCCAAACCTGCCTGTTATTCCGGTTATCTTTTGGCTTCCTACTTTAGCATTCCAATCCCCCATGATGATAAGGACATCATTTTTTGGTGTTAGTTCTATAAGGTGCTGTAGGGCTTCATAGAATGGGTCAATTTCATCCTCTTCAGCACTGGTGGTTGGGGCATAGACTTGGACTACTGTGATATTGAATGGTTTGCCTTGGATTCGAACTGAGATCATTCTGTCATTTTGAGGATTGTATCCCAGTATTGCTTTTCCTACTCTTTTATTGACTATGAAAGCTACTCCATTTCTTCTGAGGGATTCTTGCCCTCAGTAGTATACCTGATGGTCATCTGAATTAAATTCACCCATTCCTGTCCATTTTAGTTCACTGATACCTAAAATGTCGAAGTTCAGTCTTGTCATCTCTTGTTTGACCACGTCCAGCTTTCCTTGATTCATGGATATTACATTCCAGGTTCCTATGGAGAAAAAATCTTTACAGCATCAGACTTTTCTTTCACCACCAGACACATCTACAGCTGAGCATCCTTTCAGCTTTGGCCCAGTCGCTTCATTCTTTCTGGCGCTACTAATACTAGCCCTCTGCTCTTCCCCAGTAGCATATTGGACACCTTCCAACCTGAGGGGCTCATCTTCCAGCGTCATATCGTTTTGCCTTTTGGTACTTTCCATAGGGTTTTCATGGCAAAGATACTGGAGTGGGTTGCCATTTCCTTCTCCAGTGGATCATGTTTTGTCAGAACTCTCTGCTATGACCTGTCCGTCTTGGGTGGCCCTGCACGGCATAGCTCATAGCTTCATTGAATTACGCAAGCCCCTTCGCCATGACAAGGCAGTAATCCATGAAGGGGCATTCTACAGTATATAATTCGAAATTTTGCTTGACTATTTAAATAAGATAATTGAAGATACTACCATAATTAAATTTTGTAGTTTCAATTTTGTAGATTTATAGTCCATCTAGGAATGGATTGTCATCATAATAATTTTTGACATGGTTGTGTTATAGAAACATCAAAACAACTACCCATTAAATTGTAGAATAGAGGTTTTTTGGACAAATTAATAGGAGAAATGAAGTTCAGCATTTATTGATTGTCTGTATTCAGAAAAGTGTTTTATCTATCTATCATTCTATCTCATCTTATCTCTTTGTGCTTCTACTAATATTCATCCTTCCACTACTGTAACAAGATTCTCCTGTCAAGGAATCATACTTATCGTTCTTCCAACTGTAATAAGGTATGCTTTTTTGAAATCCAGGATATATATGCTAACTTTAACCTAGTAGTAGTTCTTACGACAAGAACTGAGCCCAAAATTTCTGTTACTAAGCAAGACAGTTATTAAGTGAATTTTGCTCTATTTTATGACCTTTCTCACCACAGTTGTTAAATGAATCACTGCAGTTGTTAAGCTAGTAACATGGTTGTTAAATGAATCTGGCTTCCCCATTGACTTTGGTTGTCTAAAGGCCACAAAAAATGATCACATTAACTCAGGACACTACAACCATCATAAATATGAGCCAGCTGCCAAGCATCTAAATTTTGATCATGTGACAAATTCTGATCATGGGGACATGCATAAATGTGAAAAACAGTCATAAGTTGTTTTTTTCTATGCAGCTGTAACTTCAAAAGATCACTTAACAAATAGTTTAGCATTACCTGTATTAAGAATGTCAGAATTAAATAATAATTTTCTTCCCAAATTATCTAAGTCTTCCCAATTGATTAGAAACCTAATTCTTTTATATCTTCCTTCACTTTCTGAAAAAGAAAGTTATCAGTGAAATAGATTAGAAGTTTTTTAGATCAGGGCTTTTCAACCAGTGGTACGGGTACCACCTGTGGTACATTGGCACCTGGCAAGTGGTATGCGACCATCCTAGAAAAGTGTTACCGGGGGAGGGGAATGAGCTGAACCGATGGCAGCACCACACTAGCCTGAGCGAGAGATGGCTGGAGCTGCAGAACTGTCAGAGCTCAGTGGAAGCGCCAGGATCAGTGCTTCTTCAGGGCTGTCAGGGCTCAGTGGAAGTTCCAGGATCAGCACCAGGCTCCAGCTGGAGCTCGGCGCTGATCCTGGCACTTCTGCTGAGCCCAGAAGAAGCGCTGATCAGCTGGAATGTTGCAGCATGTCCAGGGTCTTGTGATTTACATTCAGATGCTTGGCAACTGATTCATATTTATGACAGTCACAGCGTCCCAGGGTCATGTGAAGTGACCAAAACCTGCTGCAACCACCCAGCAGATAGTGGGGGAGGATAAAAACCAAACACCCGCCCACACACCCTGGCTGCCAATCCTCAACAGAAATGCTCACAAAAATGAAAACCTTGGACAGGAGGAAGAGTACCATCAGGTGAGCAGGCAGGTGTCTTGCTCGGCTGTGGCTTCGGGGGCACATTTTTCAGTGCCATTGTTACTTCAAACAGTCACTAAGCAAACTGTTGTAACTTGAGGACTACCTGTACTTCATCACTTTTTTCCTTCTTTGTTTTGGTCAAGTTTTTGACACCTTGCTAGGCGACTGGTGGTACTCAGATGTTGCCATTATCCTAAAAGTGGTGCAATGGGTGAAAAGGTTGAAAAGCCCTGTTTTAGATGGACAATGTTTAGTAAAGGTTGTTTTGGAGATTATTTCTTTACCTTGAAAATGTTAGGGTAAGTAACATCTCCATTATTATTACTTTACCTCTATTCAAAATTCTACAATTTGCTCTTGGAAAACATCACCCAGACCTACTTCTTGGTTGACAGGGGAAACCAACAACAGTGCTACTTTTATTCCTGTTTCCATATTTTAACCCAGAAACTCTCAACAATCCTTGGATTTTTTCACAAAAGTAAGCATTATTAACAAACATTGCAACATTTTTCAATGGTCCTTTGTTTTCTTGGCAGTGCATTGTACATTCAGGAGTCTTCTACAATATCAAATTTCGAAAGTGTCAATCCTCTTCTTATCTTGTTTCTTCAACATAAATTGTTGGGACAGGCCAGATGTACTGTCTCAAGGAGTATACTGTCTCTGAAGGATCAAAAGAACAAGCTGCTAAGTCATCCAGACTTTTCCTGCTTGATCACATGCATTGTGACTACATGACTTCATAGTCTGAAATTTTATGAAGGAAGCTATAGCAAATCATACAGCAAGATAATGGAATAATTAATCAAGGGGTTATTACATGACTCAAAAACAGAAACAACATTGATAAACTTTAGGAAACATTATTATTTTATTAAAAATCCAAATATGGGAAATGAAGAAGATAGGCTTCATCTCTCAGTAAAGAAAGGCAGATATAATGGAGAAGACTCTAATGCTGGGAAAGATGGGGAGAATGAGAAGGACAATCAGCAGCAAGGTGGATGTACTCAGTTATTGTGGCAATGGGTACACCATTGGGACACTTGAAAGAATTGGTTAGAGATAAGTTACCATAGATAAAATCTATCTACAATTATGTGATTGCTACAGTCGTTTCCGACATATGGGCTTTTCAAGTGACTCTGAGGCATTGTTTACCTTAAAAGTCCTTTATTTAGCCTAATACACCGGCAAATGCTTGCTCAAAGGAAGCTGGAATCTGAAATCTCCGCCCCCTTGCACAATATATTAAAACACAATTCTCCACCTTTCTAATTTTGTCATTAATCATATTCTCCAATTAATTTAAAGAATCAGTTTCCCTTCCGTTAGAAAACCCACCAAGTTCTTATCTTCTTTAATTTCAGATGGCCTTGAAGGTACAATCCTCCTCTTCCCCCCTCCCAACCTTAATCCAATCTCTTAAAGCAATACACAGGTTTAACATATGAAATAGCTGCTTCTTCATCTCTTGTTTACATTACAGATCCTGTAATGTAAACAAAACACGAGTTAGGAACTGGCTTTTGGTTTGTTGGGGTGTTTCTCAAAAACACTTATCAAAACCTTTTGATAAGTCTGTCAGCTTTCACATCAGTAGATTTCACCCAAATGGCTTCAGACAATGGGTATCCCTTCCATTGTACTAGGTACTGCAATTTTCCCTTAAAGATTCTAGAGTCAAGAATACGTTTCACTTCATAATGGCTCTGACCTGCTACTATGAGGGGTCTAGGTGCTTTCTTAGGGGGAGGTCTTAAAGTGGAGATTCAAAAAGTTTTCAGCAAGCTACAATGGAACACCGGGTGAATTTTTTCCAAAAGTCTGGGGAGTTTCAATTTTACTGTGACCGGGTTGATGATTTTCACAATGGGGAAAGGGTCCAAGAATTTTGGTCCCAATTTCTTATTAGGTAGTTTGAGGCGTAAGTATTTGGTCGACAAATAGACCTTTTCCTCAACTTGGAATGTTCTTTGGGGAGCTCTCTTTTTGTCAGCTTGCTTTTTGTAGGTCTCAAAAGTCTTTTTTAAGGCCACCTTTGTATTTTTCCAAACTTCTTCCCAACCCCTCACCGACTGATCAAGAGTCTGGGAAGCGGAGGGTAACTGAGGGTATTCCGGTATGGGGTTGAATTCTTTCCCTGTGGCTACATGGAAAGGAGTGTAGCCGGTGCTGCTATGTACTGAATTA